>NC_090021.1:9739228-9899228 GCF_037176765.1 Anolis sagrei | reverse complement strand
ATAGGTTGACCTCAACTATGAGAGTCAACATGAGAAAACTCATCCAGAAAAATCACATTCTCTGATTTCTAACGAATTTCCTTGAAAATTATGGTGGAAAATTAAGTATTTGGTCACCTACAAACAAGCAAGATTTCTGAGTCTCACAGACTGTAACTTCCTCTTGAAGAGGCTCCTCTGTCCTCCAGTAATAGCACCTATCTGAACTTGTGATCAGTATAAAAGACACCTGTCCAGAAGCTCAAGCTGTCACACTTAAAATTCCAACATGGTGAAGGCCAAAAAGCTGTCGAAGGACACCAGAAACAAAATTGTCGCCCTGCACCAGACTGGTAAGACAGAATCTGCAACAGGCAAACAGTTTAGTGTGAAGAAATCAACTGTGAGAGTGTGAAGAAATCTTACCTGTAGCACCCAGAATGTGGGCCTAGCGAAGCTAGATAGGAGAATTAGGTTAATCTTTTGTAGTATTCATACGAAAGCTGACTGGCACAACCTGGGGATCACAACCAGACACAGTGAAGACATCTGCCCTTGCGCTATGCTACTCTGCTGCTGAGTATGCATGCCCAGTGTGGAACACATCTCACCACGCTAAAACAGTGGATGTGGCTCTTAATGAGACATGCTGCATTATCACGGGGTGTCTGCGCCCTACACCACTGGAGAAATTACACTGCTTAGCCAGTATTGCACCACCTGACATCCGCCGGGAAGTAGCAGCCAATAGTGAAAGGACCAAGGCAGTGACATCTCCAGCTCATCCCCTGTTTGGGTATCAGCCAGCACGTCAACAACTTAAATCAATAAATAGTTTTCTAAGATCTACAGAGACACTCGCTGGAACACCTCAGCAAGCGAGAGTCCAAAAGTGGCAGGCTCAAAATCAGAACCTCATCCAATGGCTGATACCAAATGAGAGACTCCCCCCTGGGCACACAGAAGACTGGACAACTTGGAAGGCGCTGAACAGACTGCGCTCTGGCACCACGAGATGCAGAGCCAACCTTAAGAAATGGGGCCGCAAAGTGGAATCCATGACATGCGAATGTGGAGAAAAGCAAACCACTGACCACCTGCTGCAATGCAACCTGAGCCCTGCCACATGCACAATGGCAGACCTTTTGCAGCAACACCAGAAGCACTCCAAGTCACCAGCTACTGGTCAAAGGACATTTAATCAACTACCAAACTCGCAATTTTTGTATTTTGTCTGTTTTTTGTTTGTTTGTCTTGTTCTGTTAGAAATGTAATACAATTGACTGGTTGCCCTGACACGACAAATAAATAATAAATAAAGTATTCAAAGGCTAGAGGAATTAGGCAGGAATACTGACAGTAGGAACAGGACCTTGCTTATGGTCTGTTTCTTTTATTCCAGCGGAAGGCTAGGCCAAGGTTGTTTGGCTAGATTCCAGAAAGTGGGAATTTGGTTTGGAATTATTATCAGAGATTAATTTCCTGAGATAATCTCCTGTTTGTTAACTCTGGATTTGAACCCAGGACCCATCTAAGAATTGTACATCAAACGTAACCAAAAGCTTTTGTGCTATTTACTTACAGAAACCATTACGCATTTGTACCAGATGAGTTTAAGCCTGTTAAATAAACGTTTTATTATAGTTAACACATTACAACAGCCTGTGTGTGAACGTCATTGGTGTTTAAACCCTCTGAAGAAAATAAACACCATAATAACACAGAAGGGTGTTACTAAGTATCCTCTCCACACATATAACTCAGCCTGAATACTAAGAAAAGGTGGCAGTGTACCCCAATTGAAGAAACAGTTACAAAACCTCTCAGTTCAGACGTCATTCAAATATATCTTTCCCTGTTTTATCAATTTCCCTCCTGTGATATTCCCTGCTAAAAGATGTTCCTTGGTGCGATATCTTTTACAGGGAGCAATAATTAGAAAATGGAAGAGATACAAGACTACTGATAACCTCCCTCGATCTGGGGCTCCATGCAAGATCTCACCCCGTGGGGTCAAAATGATCACAAGAACAGTGAGCAAAAATCCCAGAACCACACGGGGGAACCTAGTGAATGAGTTGCAGAGAACTGGGACCAACGTAACAAAGGCTACCATCAATAACACAGTACGCTGCCAGGGACTCAGATCCTGTAGTGCCAGACGTGTCCCCCTGCTTAAGCCAGTACATGTCGAAGGCTGACTGAAGTTTGCTAAAGAGCATTTAGATGATCCGGAAGAGCATTGGGAGAATGTCATATGAATGTCAGATGAAACCAAAGTAGAACTAAGTTCTTGTGGGTTTTTTCGGGCTATATGGCCATGTTCTAGAGCCATTTCTCCTGACGTTTCGCCTGCATCTGTGGCAAGCATCCTCAGAGGTGAGGTCTGTTGGAACTGGGAAAAGGGGTTTATATATCTGTGGAATGACCAGGTTGAGACAAAGGACTTTTGTCAGTTGGGCTAGGTGTGAATATTTCAACTGACTACCTTGATTAGCATACAATGGGCTGACTGTGCCTGGAGCAAACTCTTCTTGAAAGGTAATTAGATGTCCCTGCCTGTTTCCTCTCTGCTGTTTTTGCTGTTGCAATTTTGGAATTTTTTAATACTGGTAGCCAGATCTTGTTCATTTTCATGGTTTCCTCCTTTCTGTTGAAATTGTCCACATGTTTGTGTATTTCAATGGCTTCTCTGTGTAGTCTGACATGGTGGTTGTGAGAGTGGTCCAGCACTTCTGTGATCTCAAATAAAATGCTGTGTCCAGGTTGGTTCATCAGGTGCTCTGCTATGGCTGATGGAGTAGTTTGCAGTGCCTTTCATGTTCTTTGATGCGTGTCTGGGCGCTGCGTTTGGTGGTCCCTATGTAGACTTGTCCACAGTTGCATGGTACACGGTAGACTCCTGCAGAGGTGAGAGGATCCCTCTTGTCCTTTGCTGAGCGTAGCATTTGTTGGATTTTCTTAGTAGGTCTGTAGGTGGTTCGTATGTTGTCTTTCCTCATCAGCTTCCCTCTAGAACATGGCCATATAGCCCGAAAAAAACCACAAGAACTTAGTGATTCCAGCCATGAAAGCCTTCGACAATACAAAGTAGAACTGTTTGACAGAAACACAAGTCGTCGTGTTTGGAGGAGAAAGAATGCTGAGTTGCATCCAAAGAACACCATCCATACTGTGAAGCATGGGGGTGAAAATCAGCAAGGGCAGTGAAGATGAAACGTGGCTGGGTCTTTCAGCATGACAATGATCCCAACACACCGCCAGGGCAACGAAGCAATGGCTTTGTAAGAAGCCTTTCAAGGTCCTGGAGTGCTTGAGCCAGTCTCCAGATCTCAACCCTATAAAAAACCTTTGGAGGGAGTTGAAAGTCTGTGTTGTCCAGCGACAGCCACAAAACATGAGGAGATAGATTTGCACAGAGGAATGGGACAACAGACCAGAAACAGTGTGCGCTAACCTTGTGAGTACTTACAGAAAACGTTTGACCTCTGTCCTTGCCAATAAAGAATACATAAGAAAATATTGAGATGAACTTTTGTTACGGACAAAATACTTATTTTCTACCATAATTTGCAAATAAATTTGTTAATCAGACAATGTGATTTTCTGGATGTTTCTCATAGTTGAGGTCTACCTATGATGCCAACTACAGGCCTCTCTTATCTTTTTAAGTGGGAGAGCTTGTACAATTGGTATCTGTCTAAATACTTTTCCCCCCACTATATGTCTCATGATCAGAAGAGTTCTACAGAATTCAAATGCAAAGCTCAGCAGGTTATACAGAGTTCAAGCAGAAATTTTTGCATTGCTAATTCAGCTCCTAGAAAAGCGCATCAACAGATGGTCATCCTGCCTTTGTAATAATAATAATAATAATAATAATAATAATAATAATAATAATAATATCAAAGCACCCCAGCCTTGGCAATACTACTACTAATACTACAGATTGCCATCCAGCCTTGGCAATACTATTAATAATAATAATCAAAGCACCCCAACAGATGGCCATCCAGCCTTTGCAATAATAATTAATAATAATAATAATAATAATACAAATCAAAGCACCCCAACAGATGGCCATCCAGCCTTTGCAACAACAACAATAATAATGCAAACTAAAGCATCCCAACAGATGACCATCCAGCCTTTGCAATAATTAATAATAATAGTAATAATAACTAACTAAATATTATTATTATTATTATCATTATCATTACTTTTATTTCTAACACCAGAAGTGACTTGCAGTTTCTCAAGTTGCTCCTGACACGACAAAAAAATTAAATAAATAAAATAAAATAATTATTTGGGGCAAGCTGTTGATTTCATATATATTTCCTAACATTACCTCATTTGGGGCAAGCTCTTGCATGTCTCATGAGCAGAAGAGTTCTCCAGAATTCAAATACAAAACTCAGCAGGTTATACAAAGTTCAAGTAGAAATGTTTGCATTGTCATAATAATAATAAAATTCAAGGTGCTGGTCCTGACCTATAAAACCCTATACGGTTCTGGTCCAGTGTATCTGTCCGAACGTATTTCCCTCTACGTCCCACCCCGGAGTCTGAGATCATCTGGGGAGGCCCTGCTCTCGACCCCACCGCTATCACAAGTGAGGTTGGTGGGGATGAGGAGCAGGGCCTTCTCAGTGGTGGCCCCTCACCTGTGGAACTCACTCCCGGGGGAAATTAGGGCATCAACATCCCTCCTCTCCTTCAGGAGGAAGGTAAAGACGTGGTTATGGGACAAGGCCTTTGGGCCATCTGACTCCTAGATAAGGGTAACCAGACGAATGGGACTAACAGGACTGACAACTGTGGAATTGGAAATTGAACTATGAGCTAGCGAACGTTGACCGTCAATGAGGAGGAACTGGTTTGTATTGATTTTATTGGTTTTATTGTAGTAATGTAAGAAATGTTGTTTAATTGTTAATTGATGTTATTTGTTTTACTATTGTTTGTGATACGGGCATCGAATTGTGCCTTGTTTTTGTAAGCCGCCCTGAGTCCCCTTCGGGGTGAGAAGGGTGGGGTAGAAGCAACCGAAATAAATAACTAACTAAATAAATACAAATGAAAGCACCCCCAACAGATGGCCATACAGTCTTTGCAATAATAATAATACAAATCAAATTATTATTATTATTAAACTTTATTTGTACCCTGCTAGCATCTCCCGAAGGATTCGATGCGGCTTACACAGGCCGAGGCCTCAACACACAACATAACAATACAATCTAAGCAAATCAAACAATTAAAGCAGAATAAGCAAAATAACATCAGGCAAAAAGCAATACACTAAAAACACAATAAAACTGGGCCGGGCCAGAGCAATGGATACAAGAATTAAAAGTGCTGATGTGACAGGAGGTGTATAGGGCTTCTAGGGCAAGTGCGCTGTGCGATGTGCAGCAATCATTGGTTCTGGTAAAGTGCTTATGGGACTTGGTAGTGGAGATTTCCTACTCTGGGAAGGCGCATCGGAAAAGCCAGGTCTTCAAGTTCTTTCTGAAGACTGCCAATGTAGGGGCCTGTCTAAGGTCTTTGGGGAGGGTGTTCCAGAGATGGGGGGCCACCATGGAAAAGGCCCTGTCCCGCGTCCCCACCAAGCGCGCTTGCGACGCCGGTGGGATCACGAGCAGGGCCTCTCCAGATGACCGAAGTGAACGTGTGGGTTCGTAGATGGAGATGCGGTCACGCAGGTAGGCTGGTCCCAAACCATTCAGGGCTTTGTAGGTAAGCACCTGCACCTTAAATTCGGCTCGGAATATAAACGGCAGCTAGTGGAGCTCCTTGAACAGGAGGGTTGACCTCTCTCTGTAAGGGGCCCTGGTTAGCATCCTGGCTGCTGATTGTTGGACCAGTTGGAGCTTCTGAGCTGTCTTCAAGGGCAGCCCCACGTAGAACGCATTGCAGTAGTCCAATCTGGAAGTGACCAAGGCATGGACCACTCCGGCCAGATCCGCCTTCGGATCAAAGCACCTCAACAGATGGCCACCCGGTTTTTGCAACAACAACAACAATAATAATACAAATCAAAGCACCCCCAACAGATGGCCATCCAGTTTTTGCAATAATAATACAAACCAAAGCATCTCCATAAAGCCTTTGCAATAATAGTATTAATATTAATACTAATAGGAGCAACCCCAGGGGCCACCCAGTGCAGCCCACTCCTGCTTTGCAGCCAGAGAACAAACACATTTCTATTGTCTTGACGTCAGAAGAAAGGAACGTTGACTCCAGCTGACAGTGTCCCCTGGCGGGTGACGTCACCAACTCCCCCCTCCCTTCCCTTCCCCTCGCGCCAGCCGCTCGGTTTCCACGGCAACCGCGCGAGGCCGCCGCAGCCGTTAGGGATGGTTTGATTGACAGCCGCGTTCGTTGGCTTCCCTTTCAATGGGGGGCGCGCTAGGGGTGTGGCGGGGGAGAGAGAGGGTGCCGGCTCGCTCTCGGCCTATCAGTAGGCGAGGGGGCGGAGCTCAGCGACGGTGCCGGCTCGCTCTCGGCCTATCAGGAGGCGGCAAGCCAAGCGCGAGTGGGCGGGGCCTGATGACGGGAGCCGGCGTAGGGGTATAAAAGAGCAGGCGCAAGGCATTCTCTCCCCTGACGCGGTGGAGGAAGGAGCTCTGGAAGGTGGATTTGATTGACAGGTGGGTTTTGTTCTTTCCTTTTCTTGTCCAAATGATGTATATAGTCCTGATTTAATTACTTAGCCTTTGCAGCAGTAGCTTTATTTTCCTCTGTGAGTGGTATGTTATATTTACTTTTATTTTAATGTAAATTTAGGAAAATATTCCATAAGCTACCTGAAAGGATGTATTTGGTAATATAGGTCAAGTATGGCTCATTGTAATTATAATATTGTGATATTGGTCAAGTATGGCTCATTATAATTGTAATATTGTAATATTGCTCATTGTAATATTGGTCAAGTATGGCTCATTGTAATTGTAATATTGTAATTGTACAATTGTAATATTGTAATATTGCTCATTGTAATATTGGTCAAGTATGGCTCATATGCCTGATGCATGCCATGTGCCAGCAAATATGGAAAACACAAGAATGGCCATCAGACTGGAAAAAATCAACTTACATTCCCATACCAAAAAAGGGAAATGCGAAAGACTGCTCCAACTTCCGTACAGTGGCCCTTATTTCTCATGCCAGTAAGGTAATGCTCAGGATCCTGCAAAGAAGACTCCAGCAATACATGGAGAGAGAGTGGCCAGATGTTCAGGCTGGGTTTAGAAAAGGCAGAGGAACCAGAGACCAGATTGCCAATATCCGCTGGAGAATGGAGAAAGGCAGGGAGTTTCAGAAAAACATCTACTTCTGCTTCATTGACTATTCTAAAGCCTTTGACTGTGTGGATCATAATAAATTGTGGCAAGTTCTTGGTGGGATGGGCTTCCTAAGCCACCTTGTCTCTCTCCTGTACAAGGACCGAGTAGCAACAGTCAGAACTGACCACGGAACAACAGACTGGTTCAAGATTGGGAAAGGCGTACGGCAAGGCTGCATCCTCTCACCCAACCTTTTTAACTTGTATGCAGAACACATCATGCGATGTGCGGGGCTGGATGAATGCAAGGCTGGGGTGAAAATTGCTGGAAGAAACATTAACAACCTCAGATATGCAGATGACACCACTCTGATGGCCGAAAGCGAGGAGGAGCGGAGGAGCCTTCTAATCAAGGTGAAAGAAGAAAGCGCAAAAGCCGGGTTGCAGCTAAACGTCAAAAAAACCCAGATTATGGCAACAAGAATGATTGACAACTGGAAAATAGAGGGAGAAAATGTGGAGGCCGTGACAGAATTTGTATTTCTAGGCGCAAAGATTACTGCAGATGCAGACTGTGGCCAGGAAATCAGAAGACGCTTACTTCTTGGGAGGAGAGCAATGTCCAATCTCGATAAAATAGTAAAGAGTAGAGACATCAGACTGGCAACAAAGATCCGCTTAGTCAAAGCCATGGTCTTCCCTGTAGTCACCTACGGATGTGAGAGCTGGACCTTAGGGAAGGCTGAGCGAAGGAAGATCGATGCTTTTGAGCTGTGGTGTTGGAGGAAAGTGCTGAGAGTGCCTTGGACTGCGAGAAGATCCAACCAGTCCATCCTCCAGGAAATAAAGCCCGGCTGCTCATTGGAGGGAAGGATACTAGAGACAAAGTTGAAGTACTTTGGCCACATCATGAGGAGACAGCAAAGCCTAGAGAAGACAATGATGCTGGGGAAAGTGGAAGGCAAAAGGAAGAGGGGCCGACCAAGGACAAAATGGATGGATGGCATCCTTGAAGTGACTGGACTGACCTTGAGGGAGCTGGGGGTGGTGATGGCCGACAGGGAGCTCTGGCGTGGGCTGGTCCATGAGGTCACGAAGAGTCGGAGGCGACTGAACGAATGAACAACATGGCTCATTGTAATCATTCTATTGACCTGCCTTTTAAGTTTCCTTCTCAGCAGGGCATAACAATAATCTATATAAATAAAAATGTAATGTGGGATTAGCATAACTCAAAGACTACTGGACAAATTGACACCAAATTTGGACACAAGACACCTAACAACCCAATGTATGTCCTTCATTCAAAAAAATTGATTTTGTAATTTGGGAGTTGTGGTTGCTGGGATTTATAGTACACCCACAATCACAGAGCATTCTGAATTCCACCAATGATGGAATTGAATCAATTTTGGGACACAGAACTCCCATGATCAACAGAAAACACTAGAAGGGTTTGGTGAGCATTGACCTTGAGTTTGGGAGTTGTAGCTCACCTACATCTAGAGAGCACTGTGGACTCGAACAGTGATGGATCTGGACCAAACTTGGCACAAGCACTCAATACGCCCAAATATGAACACAGATGGAGTTTGGGGGAAATAGACCATGACATTTGGGAGTTGTAGTCACTGGGATTTATAGTTCACCTACAATCAAAGAGCATTCTGAACCCCACCAACAACATAATTGGGGCAAACTTCCCACACAGAACCCCCATAACCGACAGAAAATACTTAAGGCCATCCAGTCCTACTCCCCTTCACAAGAGCAAGAAAACGTAATCAAAGCCCTCCCAACAAAGAGCCATCCGGCAGCCATGATCCTAACAGGAGTGGAATACATGACCCCCCTGTTGCGCCAGCTCCATTGGCTGCCGATCTGCTACCGGGCTCAATTCAAGGTGTTGGCGCTGGCCTATAAAGCCCTAAACGGTTCCGGCCCAAGATACCTATCTGACCGCATCTCGGCCTATGAACCCACCAGGACTTTGAGATCTTCCGGAGATCTTCCGGGGAGCACGGTTGACGGGGACGAGAGATAGGGCCTTCTCGGTGGTGGCCCCTCGGCTGTGGAACGCCCTTCCTACGGACATTAGGCTGGCACCATCTCTCATGGCATTCTGAAAAAAGTTGAAGACCTGGACGTTCGTGCAGGCGTTCGAGTAACCTAGTGCAATATTGGTAATTGAAATAGGAATGAAACAATGTTCGACGAACCTGGATTACGCTTTGATGATGAGATGATTGGGTTGGTTATTGTAATAATTGTTTAGTGTAATTGCTTGTTGTTTATTAAGTGGGTAATGTGTTAAGTGATCAATTGTTATATCTGCATTGAATTATTGCTGTTTTTATTGGGTGCAAACGGCTGTGAGTCGCCTTCGGGCTGAGAACAGCAGTATATAAGCAAAATAAATAAATAAATAAATAATAGTGGTATCAATTAGAACAAGTCTATTGGGTGATTGTTTCCAGGTTATTATTATATGATTGTTCTCTTTGAATATGTTGGTTTAATTAGATCTTCCTCTTCTTCATTATTACTTTATAGTTCTTCGCAGCATTACACGCACTTAAAAAAAACTGGGCGCACCTTTCTTCATTGACACATGAAGACTTTGCCACCTCGTGCAGGGTATCATATGTACCTCGCATCTTTCCCCTTCAAACAGATTCCCATGGCTAGTTCCCAATACTAAATCCAATGCACAAGAAAGAGCAGTTGAACAATGGCAGAAATAAAATAACCTGTTATGAAATCCAATATTGGGTTGAGCATCCCTTATCTGGAATTCCGAAGTCCTTCAAATTCTGAAATTGACCACAAGCGTGGTCGAGCAACTGACACTTTGCTTTCTGAGGGTTCAGTGGACACAAACCTTGTGTATAAAATTACCTTCAGGATATGTGCTTAATATTGGTATGAAGCATCAATGGATTTCATGTTTCAGTTTGGGCCCCATCTGCAAGGTATGTGCACAGGCATCCAACCCCCCCCCCCCCCCCCCAATCTGAAATCCAAAACAGTTCTGGTCTAGATCATTTTTGATAAGGGATGCTCAACTTGTAGGAGAGCCTAGTGAAGAAAAGAGTTTATGTTATTCTCCAAAGTGTTACAAGGTCTTTGCCTGCTGTTGAAATGACATCAATACAAGTTACTCAAGCCTTCCTAAGAAGAAGAGCATTTTGCAATCAGCTTCATGGCAGGAAGACCCTTTCCCTCTTAATCAGCTGTGTCATCTTAGATGTTTTGAAACATGGCGAAGAGCCCTTTGTGAGGATCCCTGGGTCCGATGGGAAGTTTGTAGTAATACATCTGGCAATAAATTTCACATGCTGTTTCTGCCTTCGACTTGTTTTTGACCATCCTAAGATGAATACTTTATGGATTCTTCTTGGTAAGATATGTTCAGTAGAGGTTTGCCATGACCTTTCTTAGGTTGTTCTACACTGCCATATAAGGCAGTTTGGAACTGCATTATATGGGTCTAAACTGACCATATAATGTCAGTGTGGAGCTAGCTTTAGACCAGTGATTCTCAACCTATGGTTCCTAAGATGTTTTGGCCTTCAACTCTCAGAAATCCCATCAGCTGGTAAAATGGCTGGGATTTCTGGGAGTTGTAGGCCAAAACACCTGGGGACCCACAGGTTGAGAACCACTGCTTTAGAGGCTGAGAGAGCCTGACTTGCCTGAGGCCACCCAGTAGACGAGCAAAGATTTGAACCCATGTCTCACTATACATTACTGAAACTTATATGATATTTTGGCTCTCTTTCAGTTAAAATACTAGTTTTAAACACCATTTGTGATTAAATTACATTGATAGAAATCTGTTATTGCAGCTATGCAGAAGCATGATTGACCTTCTCTTGATTGGGTCCATGGTGTGATTTAGTTTTAGCTGCTTCGCACTGCAGGAGTACAAAGCTTGCCTCTTTATAATAAGGTCTTGCTCATGAAGAGTGTTCTAATAGTTGATTTTGGATTCTTAAAAAACTTGCTGAAATGTGTGATTTAAAAATCCCAAGTAGAACTGTAATCAAAATTTCAGTGAGAATATTTTGCCTTCCTTTCCACACAGAAAGCATTTTAGATCAGTATGCATGCATACCTGTGACAGTATCTCACCATGTCTTCCACTTTCTGCGGTGGCACAGTGGGTTAAAGCATTGAGCTGCTGAACTTGCTGATCGAAAGGTTGCAGGTTTGAATCCTGGGAGTGGCCTGAGCTCCCATTATTAGCCCCAGCTTCTGCCAACCTAGCAGTTCAAAAACATGCAAATGTGAGTAGATCAATAGGTACTGCTCCAGCAGGAAGGTAACGGTGCTCCATGCAGTCATGCTGGCCACATGACCTTGGAGGTGTCTACAGACAATGCCCACTCTTCAGCTTAGAAAGGAAGAAGAGCGCCAATCCCCAGAGTCTGACACGACTGGACTTAATGTCAGAGGAAAACCTTTACCTTTACCTAAAACCTTGTATATGTTGCTGCAGTGTCTGAAGATGCATGGGGAGGCCAACAGCTTGTAGCCATTTTTAATGTGTATTATGTGTGCTAACTGCTGCACAAATAATATTGCCTGTGAGACAGAGGTTAACATAGTGCATGGCTGTCATGAGTCAAGAGTTATAGGCTGTAATTTAAGAGTGTCTTGAAATTTGAAAAGGGAATGGCAGGGTTACAGTGATGCTGGGAAAGCAGCTTCCTGTAACCGATGCTATGAACTGTGTACACCTGCGTAAAAACAGTAGCATGCAATCCACTGCTGCCAGAAGGCTACAAATAAAACCCATGTACATCTATTACGTGCTGGGTGAAATAACTCTTAGCATATGATATACATAATATAGCCTAAATTGACTGTTTCTCTGTATTGCCATGGATTGTAGTTGGTGAACAGCTAAACACCTGTTTTATGTTCATTGAATTGGAATGAAATTCAAATTTCCTTACATTTTCTTAACCTGGAAACTATTCTTATGCACAAAACTGGGATTTTCTTCAGGAAGAAAAATGTATTGAACTATGTTTTGTGCTGTTATACCTGTAGCTCCATTATTCTCCCTGACAAAAATATACAATCCACAAACAAGAAAATGAAATCAGAAAACATTTTAAAAACTTACAAACAGTGATACAAGACAAGACATTTAAAAGTTATTGAAAAGAACTGGTTGGTGGTTATTAAATAGTTAAATCTGTATCACTTGAACTTTACTGGACTTGTTTAGTGACTTACAGTGTAGAGCCAACATAGTGTAGTGGTTTGAGTGTTGTCCTAAAACTCTGAATACCAGGGATTCCCTGCTTGATCATGGAAACCCATTGAGTGACCTTTGGTGAGTCAACACTCTCAGCCCCTGAAAGCCCTATGATACATTTGCCAGTATTGTCCTAACGTAAAATGACTTGAATGCATACAAAACAGCAAATTGAGTGAAATAATTGTTTTCCGAAATATTTTGTGTTAGCTAATATCACTTGGAAAAGGGGCAACTTTGAATTTCTTCTATTCAAATACTTCTTCCCTCTGTTTTGTTTTAATATGTGCAGCGTTTGTGCCTATTTGTTAGATGCAGAAAAATAATCTTTGTCATAGAGGGGTGTAAGACTGTATGAAACCAGTTCCAACTAAAATGACTGTCATGAACAGAATAACCTGTAGGTAGAAACGTTTATTAAGGAGTCCCCTTGGGTCCATTTACAGACTCAGCAGGCTTCTTTTATTCTGACTTCAGTCCCTTCAATAAAGTTTTGTAATAGAATTTGCAAGTGGCAAACTCAAAACCAGTTTGGGCAGCTAACTGGCACAGGGAGGGCAGTGAAAATGCCAACACAAGAAGGGTGTGTGACTATGTGCTATTGTTGTCAAGACAGGGCTCTAGTGGAGGAGGAGATGGTGTAAGAGTTGAATGGCCAATTTCCATTTGTACCACCCTATTTAGGGCATAGTTTGGCAGCTAGTGTATCCTACTTGATGTTGCTTCACTGCCTCTCTCATCTGCCCACGCTATCAGCTATCTTGATTGGGGCTGATGAGAGCAAATCAATGATTTCACTCCAGTAACACATAGAGTTACAACTGGACCATCTTGTTGTATAATGCTTGGCCACTCCCATCCTCATAGTAGGCTATGGTAAACATTGGAGACAGTGATTCCTTTTTTGTTGGAGGAGGTCTGTTTCAGAATGGCAGGGACAGAGGATGAGTTGACCAAGGTTGCATTAGAAACTTCCTAACTGAATAGGGACCAAACAAGCTTCTATCAGTAGCAAAGTGGAGAAACTGATCTGAGTAAGAGCTGGACTGTATTTGAAGAAATGCAGGATTTGTCCTGAGCTGTTTCTACACAAGCCTAGGCAATGATCAATCACATCAACAACAAATGCTCATGCCCAAGCAAAGTCTCTAACATCCTTAAAATTCCCATTCCCCTTAAAACCAAGCCTTGCTGTTCTGGCTGTTTGAAAAGTTGTTTCAAAAATATTTAAGAGGGTTTTTAGCTTGATTTTTAAAATTTGACATGTGAAATTTTTGTATGAACAAGATGCTTTAAGTAATAAATCCATCCATGTTTTGGTATACAGATAATAATAATAATAAAACTTTATTTATATACTGCTCTATCTCCCCGAGGGGACTCAGAGCAGTTCCCAGGTAAAAAACACAGAACATACAAAGTAAAAACAACATAACCACAAGATTAACAAAACAAAATATGCATAAAAATTGTCGCCATAACACGCAAATATTAAAAGTAATCCTGCCTGTTCAAGGCAATTTAAAAATTTTAAATTTAAAAATTGAGCATCCCTTACGTGGAATTCTAAAATTCAAAATACTCCATAATCATCCATATGGCAGGGTTAGAGAGTGACAGTTTTGCTTTCTGATGAAAACTTTTTTCATGCATAAAACTATTGTATAAAATACTCTCAGGCTATGTGTATAGGGTATATAAGAAACATGCATTAATTTTGTGTCAAGATCTGGATTTCATCTCTGAGATACCTTGTTATATACATATCGTATATTCAAGAACAAGTTGTTCAAAATTTTAAAAAATCTGAAAGACTTCTGGTTCCAAGCATTTTGAATCAGGGATGCTCAACCTGTATTTAGTCCACTGTCGGATCTGATGTGATCTTGGAGAGTTTGAAGCCTTGCATGCTACTTTGTGGGTGGCCTAAAAATATATAGAACCAATATGGATTTTGGAATTTTTAAAAGAGTTGCTGTAGAAGTGCATCAGTAGACAGACAGAAGTCTGATTCCTTCATTTGTTTCTTCATCCAGTGTTAAAAGAGCTTCTCTTAATTTGATAGGTCAAACTGCACATTTCATTCATTGAACCTTATTTGAAAGTATGCTGCCACATATATTTAATCTGTTTCCCTTTCCAGCTGATTTTCCTTTCCTTTCCTTTCCAATGAAAGTATTTATTTTACATATTTGTATCCCATCCTTCTTACCCCCAGAAGGGGACCCAGGGTGGCTTACCAGCAGGCATTCATTCAATGCCAACAACACCAATAAAGGATAAAAACAATTCATTAATGCTTTAAAATTACTAAAACTGTTATGCAGATGTATCTGACAAAGCAGCATATATAGTTTGATTCCAACAGATAGTTCCTCTGCTTTTGCAAGTGATATTGATGTTACAGTAGCATCATTCTCAAGTAGTAGGCGTGTTTAGTTTCTGTTCATTTCACCATTCAAAGCCTTTGTTCCATTTTAATAGGGCTTTTGGAGTTGAAAAACCTGTTGCCATAAAAAGCCACAAAGTTTCTTATCTCATTCTGGGGTCAACAATACTGACAGAAGCCTATTTGTTTTTTATGTAGCTGGTATGCACTTGCCTCTTGCAGTATGGCAATAAAACATTTTTATTAACTACAACCAGCCAACCACATTCACTAGGGTTAAGAGCACAGGACTGCTATGAAATTGAAAAAAAAAAAGAAAAGAAAATATTTTTTAAACCTCTCTAGGATCTTTAGGTCCTTCAGCATGACTCTGTGATCAGCCTCTTCTGGAAGTTGGCCCCAGAATCACATTGAATGGAGCAGAGATTTCTAGAGAAAGCATTTTAATTAAGTCCGCAGAAGTCAAACCCCCAAATATGAAGGGCCAATTGTATATCACAGGCATCCAACTAGTCCAATGGGCAGCAGCTAGACTGCTCACTGGAGCGTCATACAGGGAGCATACCACCACCCCCCCACCCGCTGTGTCAGCTCTACAGGCTGCCAATCCAGCTCCAAGCACAATTCAAAGTGCTGGTCCTGACCTATAAAAGCCTATACAGTTCTGGCCTGGTGTACTTGTCCAAACGTATCTCCTTCTATGTTCCACCTCGAAGTTTAAGAAATTCTGGGGAGGCCCTGCTCTCTGCTCCGCTTCTATCGCAAACACACCTGCCGGGGATGAGGGACAGGGCCTTCTCGGTGGTGGCCTCCCGCCTGTGGAATTTGCTCCCCGGGGAAATTAGGTCATCTTCATCCCTCTCCTTCAGAAAAAAGTTGAAAACTTGGATGTGGGACCTGGCCTTCGGGTGACTATGCTGACAAGGATAATGACAATGAGGACAAATTATGATAGTAATGGACTTATGGACAAGCTTGATGGAATGAATTCATATGCACACTGAACATACCTTATTTGTAGTGCAAAAGACACATAAAAACAGTACAATAATTAAAATGAAGAACAATTTAAACAAATATAAACGTATTAGTATTTCAGTGGGAAGCGTGGGCCTGCTTTTGGCTGATGTGATAGGATTGTTGTTGTTGTTGTGTGCTTTCAAGTCGTTGACCCTGAGCGAGGGCTGGGCAAATGACCTTGGAGGGCTGTATTCGGTCCTCGGGCCATAGTTTGAGGACCCCTGATCTAGAGGATGGTGTGTGTATAAATGAGATTGTCTACAAGTTGCCTGTAGACTTACAGCAACCTTACAAATTTTAAGGGGTTTCCTTAGGCAAGGAATATTGAAGGTATATAGACCATTTCTTTGGATTCCTAAGCACTACCTAAACACACTGCTTTCATTCCATCGCATTAAAGGCATCCTACATTCATTGTGTGAATGTGCCTTCAGGTCATTTATTGACCTGTGGTAACCCCATGAAAACCACAGGGTGTTTTTAAAGGAAAGGAATACTCTTCTTGCCTAAAAGTTTCTTCAGCTGAGATAGAGCCCACAGCACTTGGTATTTTGTAGATAGTCTCCCATCTAAGTATTAACTGGGGCTGACCCTTCTTAGCCCCAGGGTTCAGAGTGAACAGGGTATAGGGTTGGTCCGTGCTGCGAAATTTCAGAGGCTATCCTAATACTGCAAATGTATTTAGTTGGTATCTGCAAGCGTGGATAACCTTAGAATGTCAGGGCAGGCCCCAATCTGGGCTAGACCTATACTTGACATATAATGCAGTTTGGAACTGTGTTTATATGGTTGGTGTAGAAATATAATATAGTTCAAATTGCATTGTGGAGTTCTACACTGGTCATATAATAATGCATTTCAGTGCCATTCATGTTGCATGATAGTAGGTTCTACACTGACGATATAATGCAGATCAGTGCCGTTCATGTTGCATTGTAGGGTTTTACGCTGACCATATAATGCAGTTCAATAGTTCATATTGCATTATGTGAGTCCATATTGTATCTCATGTATTTTACTGCACTAGTATGTGCTTTTGTAAGCCACCCTGAGTCCCTTTGGGGAGATGGTGGCGGGATACAAATAAAGTTTTATTAGTATAGCTTCCAACAGCACATGGGATCTGGTGCCTTTCGGAAATGTAGATCTCATCTGTCAATGGGAACCACTGCAGTTACGTATGTTCTTTAATTGTCGCATGAATTTCCTTTGCCTGTAACTTGATATACGTCATGTACCTAAGCTGTTTCTGCTCTGTACGTTGGTCTTCTCTCTCTCTGTTGGAGATGAATAATTTTGATCTGCAGTGTTGGCTGAATCTCAGTGGCTGTTTGTTCTTTCCAGCTGTGTGGTTTCAAGTACAGCGTGTTTAGCTTTCGCTTAAAATCTAGCTTGTAGCTTTGTGGATTTTAGTAGTATCATTTAAGCACTGCTGCTGTACCTGCTGTTTTTGCCAGCCAGTGTGTGTATACCTTTTTTTTTCTGCTCCCAAAGAAGAGAGCAAATAAAGGATAAGCCCAGTGTTCCATGCAGCCATGCCATATACTAGACAAACAGGATTCCTCTTGTTCCTTTCAGTATTATCTGCCTGTTCTGAGGTGACGCGGTTTTAAATCAAACAAATGGATGTGTCCATCTTGCGGTGATATCATGAGCATACGCACACACCCTTTTCTGTGTGGAGGACAACTCCCACTCCCTTGAGAACTCTCATTGGCTTAGCAGAGAGGCCGTGCCCCATAAATACCCCTTTTCTTTTCGCTTTGCAAAACCAGTGCCAGGAAAAAGGTAAGCGGAGAAGCTCTGTTGCATCACCTTACTGCCTGGAGGAGGGAAGGGTCATTCACCTGTAAAAACTCATTCTACAGAAATGAGACAGTCAGAATATGGCTGTCCTGAGGATTTTACCAACTGATATTATTTGATGCTCTTCTTATACCTAACCATATGCTAATTGTAAATCCAATCAGAAGTGTATCAAAGGTTTTGTTTTGTTTATTTTATAGGGTTGGTATCTTCCTTATTTGCTAGGAAAAGTATGTTACTGTTATCAAATGCCTGAAACTGCAATTTGATTCCTTAAGCCTGTCATTAGATTTATATCCAACAGGTGTAGTTATAACCTTGCTAATTCTGGCTGTCTCCAAGGTCTTTTATTAATGGGCAGTAGGCCCATGAACATGGTAAATAATAAAGGAAGGAAGTGTGTCAAAATCTTATCCAGAACTATAGAAATTTATGGCAGAAATATAACGGGCTTTCCTAGGAAAACCAGTTACATATTGTTATAACAAATGTCATTTTTATTCTGTTTTTTTTAGAGCTCTCTTGCTACAAAATAAAATAATTTCACTAAACTTTATATAAAGTCTGACAACTGAAACTCTAAAGCTGGGCATGTATAACTTCTGAAAGATTTATCTTTTTCACAGCATTGAGGCTTGTGTTGGAGAATTCCTGCACTCAGTCTGGAGTCTTTAGTTGTTTGGCTGTTCTTAAAGGCCCCTTCTCATATTTGCATAATTTGAGGAAACAAGTGGCAGGTTTGTAGAAATGACTATCGTAAATCCCTGCAATACTGAATATTAACCCTATCTAAAGAGCTAATTGGATTACAATATTGGGACAGAAAAACATGTTGAAAAATCCAGTGTCAATTCTTTCTGGTCAGGGGACTTTATTGCAAAGATGTAGGGAACTGGTACTGTAGTAAGACCATTGGTCCCTATACCACACAACCTCTTGTAATGCATGTTGTGGGTCCATTAGTGCCTCTGATCACACCGCAGTCCTGCCACATTCCCCTCAGTCTAATTTTTTTTAAAAAAAAAAATCCAGGTACTTAGTGAAATAATAAAATAAAATAAAAAGGGAAGCAACCACAGTGGAAGGGCAGCGATGCACCACCCATCTGGAAGTACAGCTTTGCACAATCATAGTATTGTGAAGCTGCCCATCACCATGACAGTAAGTTGCTGCTCTCCTGCCTTGTATGAACAGCAAGCATGTGGCAATATCCTGAGACATGCTGCAGACTGGCAATGACATGCCCAACTTCACAGGATAAGTGGCCTATCAGCTTCAGCATTTCTTACACCAAATGGCAAACAGTTAAATGGTATTTCAGGAATAATATTTGCTTGACCATTCTCCTATTGGTGGGGTATCTTGTCATTCATCAGAACATTTTCCATTTCTTTCAGCTTTCTAGAAAAATGCCAGCTATCAAGAGTTTGAGCCGGGCTGTCAGGCAGGTGTTGCAGAAACCTGGTTGTGGTTGTCAGGTTGCTGTTGTGCCGGTTAGGTGTGTTGGTTTCTCACCCCGGCAGGTAAACTCGGACGCCAGCTTCCATTCAGTATCCTTTTCTGAAACAGAACATCCACGGGTGCTGATTACAGGTCAGTCTGCTTTGTGCCTACAACATTTTTGATTTGTTTTGTGTGGAGCATTTAAATTTATTGACATTTATTGCATCAAGTCATGTATGTTACGTAGTACTGAATCAGGGATGCACTGCAACTCTGTGGATTGAAGATCGGTTTCAATGGCACCACTCCAATGGTAGTTCAGGATGAGAGTGAGCAAATGGTAGGCTTTTGGACCTGGCCAGAGCCAGGTGCAAAATAATAGCTTAGGCAGGTTGGCATAATCTGAGAATTAAGTGCATCTGATCTCCTGCTCAACCCAAGATACCATTATCTTGGTTCTGATATTGATTTGAACAATTACTCAGATCCCTTCCACACAGTTGGATAAAATCCCACATTATACGTTTTGAATTGGGATATATGACCGTGTCCTTGGTCCTTTACTGGGCATCCGTAGAGATACCAAGATGCTTGTTTATAAAGCTATTGTCCTCCCAACCCTGCTATATGCCTGCAAAATGTGGACTGTCTACAGATATCACACTCAACTCCTGGAACGATTTCATCAGCATTGCCTCTGAAAAATCCTGCAAATCTCTTGGGGAGACAGGCACACAAATGTCAGTGTGCTGGAAGAAGCAAAGACCACCAGCCTTGAAGCCATGCTCCAACTCCGCTGGACTGGCCACATTGTCCAAATGCCCGATCACCGTCTCCCAAAACAGTTACTCTACTCCGAACACAAGAACGGAAAATGTAATGGTGGTGTACAGGAAAAGAGATTTAAAGATGGGTTTAAAGCCAACCTTAAAAACTCTGGCATAGACACTGAGAACTGGGAAGCCCTGGCCCTTGAGCGCTCCAGCTGGAGGTCAGTTGTGACCAGCAGTGCTGCAGAATTTGAAGAAGCACAGTGAAGGGCGAAAGGGAGAAATGTGCCAAGAGGAAGGCGTGTAACCAGGACCGCCTTCCACTTGCATACCAATATCCTCACTGCAGGATAACATGTCGATTAAGAATAGGGCTCCATAGCCACCTACGGACCCACTGCCGAGATGCTTCACTTGGAAGGACCATCATCCTCGAGCTATGAGGGATCACCTAAGTAGGTAAAGCAAAATATGGCAGTATGGACTCAGATATTCCAGTTCAAAACGGATATTGTGGGTTAGTCTGCCTTGATGTGCTGGATTATATGGCTGTGTGGAAGGGCCCTCAGAAAAGTATACCCTTTCCCCATCTAATGCAATTTCCAGTGATTTTTTAGCTGGCTGGATAACAGTTGGCAACCCTTGCAGGTCTGCTATAAATCACTCAGATTTTTTGGTAGACACAATCTATCTGGTCTGCATAACATTGCAATTTTATAAACAAAGAAATTAGCCTCTATCTTGACTGCTATGCATAATGGAATGTCCTCTGTTATTCCCTCAACCCAGTCTCTTAGAAGATAGGGATATTTGTCTGTTGTAAGGTCATGATTTATGTCTAAATACCTTGAAGCCATTTCTGATTTCAGAAGCTAAACCAAGCCAGATTTGGTCAGTACTTGGGTGGGGGAACTTCCAAAGAATACCAGACGCTGCAGGCAATATTTCAGAGGAAGGAACTGGCAAAACCACCTCTTTTACTCCTTACCTTAGAAAACCCCTATGAAATTCATATAGGAGTTGACAGGTTACTTGAAGATAGTGATTTTGCATCTAGATATGGGAGTTCATGCTCTGCTTTTAAATTATCAGCTCATTGTTGTTACTTAGTTCAAACAGAATAACAGTAATTTCCACTTAAAATCTATTATCATATTCTTGCCCCTATTCCTGCTCATTTCTACCCTTAATGAGTCAAAGGAACATTATACCCCAGATGAGCATTAGGTGTGTTAAGTTATAGGAGGTGGGTGCAAAACGACAGTTGGGAAAGCAGCAGGCCCAGAGCTCATGAAGAATTTGCTCATAAATAGGTTGAAAGCCTTTTCCCATAGAAGATGCAGTCCCCACTTTAGATATAATTCATAAGGGTGTTCACAATATCTTTCTGGATGTATGGCTGCTTAGATAGAGAATTCACCTCTTCAAGGAGGCCCTTTCCCAGGTGAAGGGATCAGAATCAGGTGGAATTCAAGGTGTGGTGAATCAAATGTTTTTATCCTTTGCTGAGCTGGCTCCCATCTCTGCTGGATGCTGCAATAAGTATTGCAGCTGTGGAGGGAGTGTATCAGTTCTCCAGAGTGGTACATTGGCAGCAGAGAACTGTGTCATGACTTCTGCAGAGAAATGGGCTCCGTGCCTCTCCAGAGCTCCCTCACAACCTTCTTGTCCTTAGTTCTGAGGGGCACAATTTCCATCTTGCTGGCAGTGCTTCTTCAGGGAAGCTCCTCAAAAGACGTAGCAGAGGGGATAGAAGAACAGGGTGGATAGGAGCATAGTAGGATATTTTCCACCTTCTTTGCCTGAGTGTATTTTTGTGTAGCTGGGGTTACATGGTACTGTTGTTTTGTGCCTTTGTTTCCAACTTATGGAAATGAACCAATTGCACATTATCTTCATAAGGGGTTTGTTTTCCCCCGAGGCCCCTTCCATACAGCTTTGGCATGCTGGGTTATCCAGAGAATAATGTATTGGATCCCCCTCTTCTGTGCGGTGATAGTTGTATCTGTGATGCCTCAGTGTATAACAGTTAAAACATTCCTAACAGTCTAACCAACCAAATCAGCCTTTTGATGAAAACTAATGTGTTCCCTGCTCCTAGATTCTGAGATGGAGTTCAGTACATAACTTTTCTTTCTTTTAGAGCAGAAATCTTTTCAAATTGTTCATGTTTTATAGCATATTGAGTTCTCTAACAAATGCATTTTGTTTTCAGGGGGACTAGGCCAGCTTGGAGTAGGACTTGCTAAGCTCTTGAGGTAAGCTGTGCTTGTTGCTTTTTACTAGTAATACGTGCTTGTGGATTTCTGAGTCTGAAGTTTCCAAAGAATGATCAAGTTCATTTGCAGCAAAAGTGTAACTATGATTTTCCCACCAAGAAAAAAATAGATTTTGTACACACATTAGGAAAATGCTGGGAAGACTTTGTTCCTATTTATATGTTGCATCTATGTGCTGGAGCCCCCGGTGGCACAGTGGATTAAACCCCTGCACCAGCAGGACTGAAGACTGACAGGTCACAGGTTCAAATCTGGGGAGGGCATGGATGAGCTCCTTCTATCAGCTCCAGCTCCTCATGCGGGGACATGAGAAGCCTCCCACAAGGATGATAAAACATCAAAACATCTGTGTCCCCTGGGCAATGTCCTCGTAGACGGCCAATTCTCTCACACCAGAAGCGACTTGCAGTTTCTCAAGTCACTCCTGATTTTTTAAAAAATCTACGTGCTCCTTTTCTCCTGCTGTGGGACTAAAGACAGATCACAAACATTGATGGTGTTGGTGTGGAAGATACCAGATATTCTTGAGTATAAGCCAACTTGAATATAAGCCAAGGCGTCTGATTTTACCACAAAAATCTGGGAAAACGTATTTATTCAAGTATAAGATGAGGGTGGGAAATGCACCCAATAAATACCAATAAAATTACATTAATTAGACATCAGTAGGTTAAATGTTTTTGAATAATTACATAAAACTGTAATTTAAGATAAAACTAAACTGTAAAATAAGGCATTTCTATTTCCAAAGTTTAAATGCAATGTGTATATAGTCGAAGGCTTTCATGGCCGGAATCACCGGGTTGCTGTAAGCTTTTTGGGCTGTATGGCCATGTTCCAGAAGCATGCAACCCAGAATGTATATACTCGAGTATAAGCCGATCCGAATATAAAAGGGCTGAAAAACTTGGCTTATACTCAAGGATATTCAGTAATTTCATAGTACAGAAACATATGGCTGCACTGCATCTAACAGCAGATTAGTTTTTCCTCTCGACAAAACAAAGTATAAAAGGAACGTGAAAGACCTGCTTTCAGGCTTAACTGTGCCCTCTCTCCTAGGAAACGCTTTGGAAAGAACAACGTGATCCTGTCTGATATCCGAAAGCCCCCTGACAATGTCTTCTATAGTGGTAAGTGCCCTATAACAAAGCAATGCAATATTTACTGTGGCAGTGATGTTTTGCTAGAATCTGGGTTCCTTAATTAAACTTGAAGTTTCCTTGTATATTAATCTTTGCAATATTCTTGAATATTTGCTTCTGACTCATGAGCTTCATTTTAAAAGCTACTTCCTTCATTTGTGTAAAGCAGTGGTTTCCAACCATTGCTGTAAAGAGACAGATTAACATTCAAAGTAGGACCGTCACAAATATATATATGAATTTAGGCCTTGGACACAAAACTGGGAACTATAAAGAATATTCAGTCCTTGGCTTTTTTTTTTTTATCAGTGAGAGGAATCTACGGGAAGACATTTTTCTCTGTAGCCAATCCTAGGAAGCAAATAAATGTCAGCACCATCTTTTTGAATTGGTCCTTCTGATCCTAAATTTGATTTGAGTGCTTCCTCCACCACCCTATGATTTATTAATATGTCTTTGTCATCTGATGGCTCAGGTTAATGCAGCTCTTAAAACTTCAGATATTTAGTTTCCTTAAAAGTATAGCATAACTTTTTTAAACAGATGTTTATTTAACACTAGCCATCCCCTACCATGCAATGCTGCAGCCCAGCATGTGTGTTTGTGTGTGTATATGTGTATATATGTGTGTTTGCATGTGTTTGGGTTTTTGTTTTTGTTTTTGCTTTTGCTTTTTAAGTCTCTTCTGTGTTTTTCAATATTTTTATGAGTGATGGTCACTCCTTGGCCTGATAGATGTATTGTGTCCAAATTTGGTGTCAATTCGTCCAATAGTTTTTGAGTTATGTTAATCCCTCAAATTAACATTACATATTTATTTATATAGATTTTTCAAAAATCAAACCACTCATGCTTTTCCTGCACAAATATATTTTCTATCCTGCACAAATATTTTTTCTATTCAATTAAAACAAACACTGACTAGAGCGGGAACCAATGTTTATTTGATGTTGTAACAGGAAAAGTTGATTTGGTATTTTATTCTGCATGAGCTTATAATGAATTTGAATGAAGGATGCTTTCCCACGCTGCTGACTTTCATGACTTGTCACCTTCCTCAGACTCTTGTTTGATTTGCACTTTCTCCCTTGTAGGCCCTTTCATCTACTCAGACATTCTGGACTACAAGAATCTTCGTGAGATAGTAGTGAACAACCGGATTACATGGCTGTTTCACTATAGTGCGCTGCTCAGCGCAGTTGGTGAAGCCAACGTTCCTTTGGCAAGATCTGTAAATATCACTGGTAGGTGTCAGCTTAACTTTCCACTGTTTGATGAGCTGTCCTCGCCTGACTGCCAGAGCTCAGTGTTTTGGTCTTGAACCTGATAACTCTGTTTGCTGTTCCTAGGATTGCATAACATTCTTGATATTGCTGCTGAGCACAGCTTGCGGCTCTTTGTCCCCAGCACAATTGGAGCTTTTGGACCCACCTCTCCTCGGGACCCAACTCCTGACCTCTGCATCCAAAGGCCAAGGACAATCTATGGTGTTTCCAAGGTCCATGCTGAGCTCATGGGAGAAGTAAGCATTGCCCATTCAACCTGCAGTTGGTTTGTTGTTTCAGATGGGTGGAGCAGTTGTCTAGCTGGAAGAATTTTTAACACTGTCAGATTATAATGGAGGGCTGTAGAGATGCAAATGTCTGCTGTCAGGTTGCAGAAGAAAGCCTACAGTTAACAATGCAGTACAGAATGGGATTCTGACCCTGCTGTGGGGGGGGGGGGGGGGGTGTCTGTCTGCATTAGGCACGGTTAGCAGCAGCTGCTTCTAGAATCTAACTGAGTATGCACGAAAAGCAAAACAAAACAAGTGGAAGAGCAGAGAAGTCTAATCCATAATCTAGCCCATCACATTAAGAAAAACTTAGTTTGGCCACTGAAATTTAAATCATAAGAAAAGTGGTCAATAATGAAAAGTATCAGAGGTCATCCATGGATACATTTGTCATAATGTGGTGCCTTTATACACTTTTAGTGAGAACTCTGACCAGAGACCAGTTATTGCTACAATGTTTGTGCCTTGGGAAGTCAGACTTGGCGACAGTGCTCCATGCTCTTGTTGCATCGAGAATAGATTACTGCAATGCACTCTTCGTGGGGTTGCCTTTGAAGACTGTTTAGAAGCTTCAAATGGTCCAATGAGCGGCAGCCAGATTGCTAACCAGGGCGCACACAACTCCCCTGTTAGGTCAACTTGACTGGCTACCAGTTTGCTACTGAGCACAATTAAATGGTTCCAGCCCAGCTTACCTGTCCGAACGTATCTCCTTCTATGAACCATCTCAGAGGTTAAGATCTGGGGAGGTCCTGCTCTTGGTCCCACTTCCATCACAAATGTGGTTGGTAGCACTTTTTATTGTGTTACAGTGTACTGTTTTTATTGCTTACTGTTATTGCTTAATGTTTTGATTTGCTTTTGGTTTATGTGTATTTGTTATATTGTTGTTTTATTGAGGCCTTGGCCTTTGTAAGCCGCATCGAGTCCTTCGGGAGAAGTTAGCGGGTACAAATAAAGTTAATAATAATAATAATAATAATATAATAATAGTAGGGGCAAGGGACAGGGCTTTCTCAGTGGTGGCCCCTCAGCTATGGAACTCTCTCCCCAGTGAGATTAGATTAGCACCCTCCTGCCTGGGCTTTAGAAAGACAACAAAGACATGGCTGTGGGACCAGGCTTTTGGCCAGTAATGCAGTGCAAAGAATAATTAGGAAATATGTGCTATGACAACCGGAATGGCCACGGTGGATAATTTTTGGATCATGTTATTTTAATATTTATTTTAGGATGTTTTTAATGCTTTGTATTAGTGTTTATATGTTGTATATGACTATGTTTAATGGTTTTAATGATTTTAATTCATAGTTATGTGTCAGTGTTTAGTTATTGTGGTTTTATCTTATTATATTTATGTTGGCATTGAATTCTTGCCATTAATATGTTGTAAACCGCCTTGAGTCCCCCCAGGGATGAGAAAGGCGGTATATAAATATACTAAATAAATAAATAATAAATAAATGTGTGAATTCATTGACTCTTTAATGTGAGCCACTGAAGGACAAGAGACGGTAGTAGATGACCAATGTGGCTACTCTGCTATTGCTAATGTCTGAGTGATATCATTTTTCCGCTTTTCCCCTCCTTCTAGTATTACCATTACAGATACGGCCTAGATTTCCGGTGCTTGAGGTACCCAGGCATTATTTCAGCCGATACTCAGCCTGGTGGGGGAACAACTGGTAAGGAAGCAAAGACAAAACCCTTTTTTACCTTTTTTGTGGCATGAATTTAAGTTGAGCTATAAAATTAACTAGTAAGATCATAATTACTCATTTACTATCTAAGACATTGAGGTTCTGAAGGCTTTCTACCAACTAGCAGAGCAATAGTGTCTGTGATGAAGGAAAAACCACTGTAGTGTCTACCTCTTGAACGGTTTCCCCTTTCTTCCTTATTCTCTGACCCAACAATTGATTTGTCTGTGGACATGGGAAAGATCTGTTTATAGTAAGGAGAGATGGCATAACCAACAGCCCCAGCATAACTATTCTCGTTACCTCTCTCTTTCTATTCCTGGAGAAACCAATAGTTTTCAACAATAGATAACTTTTTTATAATCGGAATGGGAAAAAAACTCCAAGAACAAATTGATCAGCTCCTCTGCCTTACAAGAATTTATAACTAAAGCATCACTGAAAAATGGCCACCTAGCCTCTGAAGACATCCACAGGACAAGAGGTGGAACAGATCTACCTCTTTTTTGGATATCTTCAGAGGCTTCATGGAGAACAATTGGTCTATGTGTTTGAGTTTTCATGTTTTGACCACTTCAGAATCAGGCAAAAGTTTCTGAGGCTAGCTGCTAGTTAAGATAAACCGACCTATTTAAATCTTCTTAGAGACCATTTTGGATATGCCTCTGGTTGGCAATTCCCACGAGGTGGCAAGTAAAGTATGTTTAACTATTGCTCTTGGTGTTTTGAAAGTTATCTTGAATTCTCTTGGGTGATTTGGCAGAGTGATAGGATAAAACTTAAATCTCTGAAGAGTTACAATAAACATTTATGATTGATATTTTTAGGCCTGTAATAATGCAAGTAGCACTTAACTCTGATTGTGGTTAAGAGCATATTCCATATCAGAGCCCAGTGTAAGAGCCAGGTAATTTGGCTCTTATCTCTGTCTTTAAGATGACAATCTCAATTGCTACTTCTTGTAGAGAAGCCTTGAAACAAATTGGTTTTTTAGTCTTTCAACATTTTAAACTAAATTTCTATGCACCCTTTCTCAAGGTACATACTGGTCGCCTATTTTTCTATGCAAAGTAGACCCCCCACCACCACCTTCATTAGAGTTAAAGGTACAAGATCCCTATTAAAGAAAGAAAACTGAATAAAACAGGCCCTGATTTTTATTATTATTGAAAAAACACCTCTTGAGAAATTTCTAATTCCTCTACCACAATTCTACCAACTTTGATTTTTTTTTTCCGAGTCAGGAGCAACTTGAGAAACTGCAAGTCGCTTCTGGTTGAGACAATAGGCTGTCTGCAAGGATGTTGCTCAGAGGACACCCAGATGTTTTACCATCCTGTGGGAGGCTTCTCTCATTTCCATGCATGAGAAGCTGGAGCTGACACATGGGAGCTCACCCCACTTTCCAGATTTGAACCACCAACTTTTTGGTCATCAGTCCTGTCGGCACAAGGGTTTAACCCATTGTGCCACCGGGGGCTCCTTACCAACTTTGGTGGAAGTTGGACAGACTACAAATGCCCAAAGAACTGTTCTCTCTAAGAATCTCTAATTTTTTTTAGGACTACTTTGTCGTCAGTTTTTGATGGAATATATTAATCCACAAATGTTACAAACTCAAATGAGCAAAAAGGGAAGGGCTGACAATATAACTCATTCATCCACTACTATAGGAATGTTGCTGAAACATATTGTTGTGATGGGTAGTTACTTTAAACTTTCTATTCTTCCAGACTATGCAGTCCAGATCTTTCACGATGCCATAAAGACTGGCAAATTCAAGTGCAACCTTAAGCCAGACACCCGTCTGCCCATGATGTACATTGATGACTGCCTGAGGGCTACGCTGGAGATCATGGAAGCCCCCGCTGAGCAGCTGAGCATGAGGACTTACAACATCAGTGCCATGAGTTTTACTCCTGAGGAGTTGACTCAAGAAGTCCAGAAGCATATTCCAGAGCTTCAAGTTACCTATAATGTGGATGCAGTAAGACAGGCCATTGGTTAGTATCTGGTTTCAGTCTTTGACTCTGTGATTTGAGGCGGTAGTGACAGATTAAAATAGACTGGCTAAATAAATAAATAAATGAGATAAACAGATCCCTCCTGGGCCTTATGTCTGCACCTTAAACGTGAAAACATGAAAAGAGAATAGCCCAGAAGTAGGACTTTGAGAAGGATGAAACAATTTCTTCAGAGTCTTGGGATGTAGACATTGGATTTGTTTACACTGAAAGGCTGCTAAGGAACAAGCATCATAATTTTTAAAAAAATGTCCTGGGGTGTATGCTTTGCAATATTTAGACATCTCTTTAGTTCTTTGTGAACACCACAATCCTTGTTCAAAGCAGAGAACAGATGGTTTGCTCATGAGTAAGAGGAAGCTTTGCCTAGATCAGCTTTTGTTTCATCTGCTGCAACTAATGGTCATCATCTTCTCCTTGCCAAGTAAGAGGGGAAAGGATAAGAAATGATCCTCCACTTTCTTACTTATGAGTAAACTGCTTATTTCCAAGGAAACTGTTTACTTAAGCAGAAAGGAAAGCAGTAGAGAAGGAGAAATAAAAAATGGCGCTGATTCAAATTTGGGTTGAGGATAACAATATAATTTCAGTGCAGTTTATTTTCGTGTCAGGAGTGGCTTGAGAAACTACAAGTCGCATCTGGTGTGAAAGAATTAGCTGTCTGCAAGGACGTTGCCCAGGGGACACCCGGATTTTTTACCATCCTGTGGAAGGCTTCTCATGCCCCCGCATGAGAAGCTGAAGCTGACAAATGGGAGCTCACCCTGCTCCCTAGATTTGAACCTCTGACTTTTTTGTCAGCAGTTCTGCTGGCACAAGAGTTTAACCCATTGTGCTACTGGAGGCTCCTAGTGCAGTTTATTATAGGTACCCTATATACTTACTCATGTACTAGAAGTCTAGAAATGTAATCAAGAATCAACCCCAAATGTGAATACTTTGATTTGGACTACAAAAAGGAACCATCTGCTTCTCTGAGTAGAGTGGCAAAAAACACAAGCTTAGTCAAGATTTGGCATTAATCTGTCTGATTGTTGGTGTTTTAATTGCTCATATGTTTTAAATGTTTTTATAATTTGATGGGGTGTGTTTTATTGTTATGTCCATGTGACATTGTGCCAAATGAATGAAAATACATCCTGCATATTTGTGCCAAATGAATGAAAATACATCCTGCATATCGGATATTTACAAGATGATTCATCACAGGAGCAAAATTACAGTTGTGAAGTAGCAATGAAAATAATGTTATGGTTGGAGGTCACCCACAACATAAGGAACTGTATTAAGGGGTCGCAGCATTAGGAAGGTTGAGAACCACTGGCCTAGGATATATGTTCTGCTCATTACCTTCTGGCATTCTCTTAATAAGAAGGCAGGAGTTAGTGGTCAGTTTTCTCTCTCTCCCTATCTCCTCATTTTCTGCTGGAATTTGCTGGGTAATGGGGTTATGCTATTGGCCTACTTCCTCAGAAGAGATGGTGAACAGGTCACAGCAGCACTAAAAAGTGCTCTTGAAAACTAGGAGTGTTTGATGGAACCTTCTGCACACAGCACCTTCCATGGTGTCCATGACAAGTCCACTTATAACATAATCTGTTCTTTTCCCACTTCAATAGCTGACAGTTGGCCGATGATTTTTGATGACAGCAACGCTCGCCAGGATTGGGGATGGAAGCATGACTATGACCTGCCGGAACTGGTGAACACCATGTTCAATTTCCTTGGCTCTGTGAACTCTGTTCCTAGACTTGCCCAGCTCAACTGACCGCTCTCTTCGAGTGATTCGATGACAGGACTTGGGCATAATAATGGAGAATCCTTTGTCGGCTCCTGAAACCTGAAGTACTACACCTTTGGGATGCAATCTATAAGTATTTTGGGGCAGCTTATTGGACCTTCAGTTCACTTTTCTTCCTTTCTGTCAAGTTAGGTGAATGCAATCACACATGTACAAATGTCAGTGCTGACAAAGTCTTTAATATGAGTCTTTTGGGAAAAGCTATTCTTTCACAAGCCGCAACTTGTTTTCTTCAAAGGCCAGTTGCTCATATGGGGTGTGGTTACCTCTTATGCATTGGGCTCCCATGTCAGAGGGCTTTAGTTGCTTGCTGCATGATAATAAACGCAGACCTAGTTGTCATTCAAACTCTGAACTGGTTGGGTGAATGAAAGATAAGGGAAAGCCATGAAAGGGAAAGTTGCTAGGGGGAAAACATGCATCTTAATTTATCAACTGATCAGCTTTCTCTAAGAAATGTCATGGTACCTGAATCAGCATTTAAAGGAAGTACTCTAGAGTTGCAATCTGTTGTATCACATCACTCCAACCTTCTCAAACAACTTAGTTGATCCCCTGGGCTCTCTCAATGTGGCCCACAACATTAAGTGATATTAAATAATTTCTATTTCCACTGGAGCTAATAGTATTCACCCAGCCATCTCTCCTGGGAGAAAATGTGTTTAATATGTTTGTTACTCTCTATTACTTTTCAGGTAGTCTGGTTTGGGCTTACAGGTCAAATTTACTCAGTTCAAAGTGGTAGGAATTGCCCTCCTTTCTCCTCTCCTGATTTCTTGCAACATAAGCACAAAGTGGCTTTCAACTTGGTTGATTTTGTTCAGATTTGAGATTAACGCTAAACCCACCTGTATTTGCAGTCTTGATTGCGAGCGATGTGGTTTAAATTAGGTAAACCAAACGTCTGACTCCATATAAGTTTGCCTTTCATCAGGAGAAGGATAGTGCTCCTAGCATCATTCAGGAACCATCAACTCTGGTATCTTAGGCCAGTTTTGTAAGCTTGTTTTGGAGATGTTGCACTCTGCTTTTCAGCAAGGTGCCGGAAGGTGGTGATGGAAAAGTGTTGGATTCTGACCATTTGTCCTGTAGAGTTCCAGTTTTTTTTTTCCTGTGGAAAATCCAGTTGTGGTTCCTGTGTGTGTTTTTAATGTCAGTAAGAAGGCACAGGACATACATGTTTAGAAACTGAAAGTAGTGTTTGAACCATAGTTTTCCAGAAGGAGAGCAAATGGAGTGCAACATCCATTTGAAATCTTCAGCATTTCTATTTGATAAGATCTTTTCCTTTTTGGGTTTTTTAAACACTGACACATCAGGAAATGCTTTGCTTCCTGACAGTGGATAATTTCCTCATCTGTGTTGTTTGCCATGGAAGAGTAAACCTCTTTGTGTCAGTGAACAAGTTATTGCAGATGAGGAGCTAAAAGAAAGTATGTTGTATTTGGCTTTGCTCCCTCCCATAAATCCTTATCCAGACTTGCATAAAAAGAGCAGCTTCTTCCTTACTTCACCCTTCTGTATGACAGTTGACCCTCCATATTTGTTGATTAGACTTTTGTAGATACTCAAGGATATCATTGAAATATTCTCCCTAGGAATCCCTAGGTCCCCCGGTGGGATTTATAGTCCCCTTCTGGTGGAAATTGATTATACACCTTGAATTTCCTAGAGAGATATTCTCAACTGAGGAAAAAAAATGTAGAAGGCTTTCATGACTGGAATCATTGGGTTGCTGTGAGTCTTGCAGGCTGTATGGCTATGTTCCAGAAGCATTCTCTCCTGACATTTCACTTACATCTATGGCATGCATTCTCAGAGGTTGTGAGATCTGTTGGAAACTAGAAAAAGAGTTTATATATCCATGGATTGTCCAAGGTGGGAGAATGAACTCTTTTCTGTTTGAAGTAGGTGTGATTGTTTCAATGGGCCACCTTGATTAGCATTTAATGGCCTAGCAGTTTGAAGGTGGCGCTTCTTACTGCCTGAGAGAATCCTTTGTTGAGAGTTGATTAGCTGGCCCTGATTGTTTCATGCCTGGAATTCCCTTTTTTTGGATGGTGTTCTTTATTTGCTGTTATAATAAAATCATAACAGATATATAAACTCCATTTCCCTAATTTCCAACAGACTTCACAACCTCTGAGGATGCCTGCCAGAGGTGCAAGCGAAAAATACTTCTGGAACATGGCCATATAGCCCCAAAAACTCACAACAACCCAGAGGAAAATTTCTGTATGAAATGTCTTACCACTATTCAGTGTTTCCTTTTTCATGCAATGTTTGCCACAGTGTCCCACCAGAAAAAAACCCTTATTTTTCATTTCTCTGTGCACAACATTCCTCAAATACCTTAAAACTCAGGGTTCTGGTTTGATCTGGGAGACGGAGGAGCATCCTGTCTTTATATTTACAAACAGTGCTAAGCAATTCTTGCCCTCATTCTCTCCCTGTTATTTAAATACTTGAATGTTATTTTTAGGTTTGTTCTGTTCTGGTTCACTGTTACAAGGAAAGATGGCTAGAAGCCCTCAATCAGTTTTGGAAGTGATATGGGGCAACTGGAGAGGGTTCTTGTTGGTTTCCGCTTGAGCCCCAATGGGAAGCATTGCAATATAATAGCCTGGACCTTTTCTTGTAGGATTCCTCTTACAACTTTGGTTTCCTTTTGAAAGTTGCTTAAAGATCTGTTGCTGTTTTATGCAAGCTCTTCCTTCTTGACCTTCCATTATTTTTCATGGTTACTTAGCCTGGCATACTTCTCAAGTACTTAAGCAGAAATGCAATACTGTGACTGCTTAGATTCAACGCATGTTGTGTTTCTATATTTAAAGTTCTGAGAAAGACTGGGCACATCTGGTGACTGCTATCGTCACTAAACAGTCCAAATGATCAAGTTTGGCCCAATGTGTCTCCATAGCTCATCTCAGTATAGATAATCTTTTCAATTTTCAGCATGATTCCATGTTTCTAATAAGGCAAATCATTTGCCCTGAAGACCCTTTAGGGTAGTGGTTCTCAACCTGTGGGTCCCCAGATGTTTGGGCCTTCAACTCCAAGAAATCCTAACAGTTGGTAAACTGGCTGGGATTTCTGGGAGTTGTAGGCCAAAGAACCTGGGGACCCACAGGTTGAGAACCACTGCTCTAGGGAACATGGGAGGGCAAATCTGCCACAATTTACCCCCTGCCCAGTCATTTCAGGGCAAGGAAGAGAGTGTTTTCAAAAACAGGATGGGACTTTGAGAAGTCTAGAAGAGAAAATAGTTTCAAGAAATCACTTCTTGTTGTAAAAACAAGCCTTTTCTAAGCCTATAATGTCCTGGGGTGATGCATCTAGTGATGGCATGGGCAAACCTTTTTGCCTTGGGGCCGCATTGAGGACCTAGCTGGAAGAGCTGGGCCAGGAGAGAGGGGATCCGTTCACACACTGGGCAGAACAGGCCCATGAGGGCCAGGGCTGGGCCATCCTTAAGTTGTCCTCCCAGCTGCTTGCCCCATCCTTATGCCAGGAGGACTGGTGGCCCTGATCCTCCCCCTTGATCTACCTCCCCGATCCTCAGGTTGTCCTCTTTGCATTATAGAAGGAGGAGAGCAAGACAGGCGGTAGCTGAGAGGGCTCTTAGCCACCACGTGCCTTCCTTGAGCTGTCCTCCCAGCATAAGGATGGGGCCAATCTCACCGTCCTTATGCCAGGAGGAGGACGAGGCACGCGATGGCTGAGAGCGCTCCAGAGGGCTCTCAGCTGCTGCGTGTATTCCTCCCCATCTTTTTGGCATAAGGACATGGTGGGCCGCTGTGCCCTTATGCCAAAAACACAGGAAAACTAGGAGGGCTTGAGGGAAGTGCCCAGGGGGCAGCATCCACCCACCCACCCCCAGGCCATAGTTTGTCCATGCCTGATCTAGTCATTTGGATGCAATGTTTTAGTTTTTATCAATCAGAAGAACCTTGGTGGCCATAAAAACAGCATTTGTGTTGCTTTTGGGCTGGACTTTCCCACATAATGATCACTCCTGTGTTGACAACAGTAATGTGAAACACTGTCTTTCTGAGTCTTAGCTGTGTTCATTGAGTTTTATTTTAAAGTGCACCCCTCCGCTGCATAGAATCCATAAAGAACTATGCTGGAAACAAAAATATATATCAACTGTGTTATGCTACGAAGATGGGAAATGACTAGAGAAATACGGATTTGAGAGATGTGATTTGGTTGTGGTTTCAGTTTCTGTTCCAACTAGAAGAGCTTTATTGAATGTGCATGTTCATTTGGATATTTCCTTTGCAATGCCAATCCACTTCTGTTTACTGGTTTAAGAACAATCAGATCTTAGGTGTTCTCTCCCCCTCACAAACTTAAATGGAGCTTCCAATTTGTTGATGCTGGTTTCCTGTTAAGAATAAAAGAATGCCTCTACTGTTAAGCTTTAGCTATGTAAAAGAGACATAAAAGAGATTTTGAGATTTTGTTTTCTCCTGTCCATCTGTTAGGTCTCTAAACTGTAAGTTTCCAATAGCTATTTGAATAAAATCCTAAATACAAATGACCGTATTACTCTTATTTGTCTGCCTTATGAGCACTGATTAGTTATGTGGGGAAAAAGTAGTCCGTTTCAAAGAATTTCTGTGTGTTGCTCTGTGTTTTCAAGTCACTTCTAATTTCAGAAAGACTACCGGAAATACTTATTAGAACCAGACATCCTGAGGAGTGAGGTTGAATGGGCCTTAAGAAGCATTGCTAACAACAAGGCAGCAGGAGATGATGGGATCCCAGCTGAACTGTTTAAAATCTTAAAAGATGATGGTGTCAAGGTGATGCATGCCATTTGCCAGCAAATATGGAAAACACAAGAATGGCCATCAGACTGGAAAAAATCAACTTATATCCCCATACCAAAAAAGGGAAATGCGAAAGACTGCTCAAACTTCCGTACAGTGGCCCTTATTTCTCATGCCAGTAAGGTAATGCTCAAGATCCTGCAAGGAAGACTCCAGCAATACATGGAGCGAGAGTTGCCAGATGTTCAAGCTGGGTTTAGAAAAGGCAGAGGAACGAGAGACCAGATTGCCAATATCCGCTGGATAATGGAGAAAGGCAGGGAGTTTCAGAAAAACATCTACTTCTGCTTCATTGACTACTCTAAAGCCTTTGACTGTGTGGATCATAATAAATTGTGGCAAGTTCTTGGTGGGATGGGCATCCCAAGCCCCCTTGTCCCTCTCCTGAGGAATCTGTACAAGGACCAACTCGCAACAGTAAGGACTGACCACGGAACAACAGACTGGTTCAAGATTGGGAAAGGCGTACGGCAAGGCTGCATCCTCTCACCCAACCTTTTTAACTTGTATGCAGAACACATCATGCGATGTGCGGGGCTGGATGAATGCAAAGCTGGGGTGAAAATTGCTGGAAGAAACATTAACAACCTCAGATATGCAGATGACACCACTCTGATGGCCGAAAGCGAGGAGGAGCTGAGGAGCCTTCTAATCAAGGTGAAAGAAGAAAGCGCAAAAGCCGGGTTGCAGCTAAACGTCAAAAAACCCAAGATTATGGCAACAAGAATGATTGACAACTGGAAAATAGAGGGAGAAACCGTGGAGGCCGTGACAGACTTTGTATTTCTAGGTGCAAAGATTACTGCAGATGCAGACTGTGGCCAGGAAATCAGAAGACGCTTACTTCTTGGGAGGAGAGCAATGTCCAGTCTCGATAAAATAGTGAAGAGTAGAGACATCAGACTGGCAACAAAGATCCGCCTAGTCAAAGCCATGGTATTCCCTGTAGTAACCTACGGATGTGAGAGCAGGACCTTAGGGAAGGCTGAGCGAAGGAAGATCGATGCTTTTGAGCTGTGGTGCTGGAGGAAAGTGCTGAGAGTGCCTTGGACTGCGAGAAGATCCAACCAGTCCATCCTCCAGGAAATAAAGCCCGACTGCTCACTGGAGGGAAAGATACTAGAGACAAAGTTGAAGTACTTTGGCCACATCATGAGGAGACAGGAAAGCCTAGAGAAGACAATTATGCTGGGGAAAGTGGAAGGCAAAAGGAAGAGGGGCCGACCAAGGGCAAGATGGATGGATGGCATCCTTGAAGTGACTGGACTGACCTTGAAGGAGTTGGGGGTGGTGACGGCCGACAGGGAGCTCTGGCGTAGGCTGGTCCATGAGGTCACGAAGAGTCGGAGACGACTGAACGAATGAACAACAACAACACCGGAAATACTTAGATATGAGTCTAGGAATTTCAATCAGAAAATTGACCCCCCTCCCCCCAAATCTGGGTCATCTTACTCATAGGTCAATGAGAATATTGTGTCTTGATTTACATTTGAATAGAATTGCAAAAAATGAGTGTTTAATCCATTTTGAGGAAGTTGAAAAGAAGCATAACTCAATTCCTGACACTTTCCCCTCTGTAGAATGATCCTTGACTTGTCCACATCTAAAGTCCACAATTTTGGTCCAAAACCCTCCCCTAAACAGATACACGAGGTAGGCTGATACACACATGTACATGGCATCATACAGTTTTCTTGACAAAATTTGTTCAGATGTTTGCATTGCCTTCCTCTATAGCTGGGAGCGCGAGACAATGGCTGAGTGGGGCTTTTAACCCTGGTCTCCAATATCCTGGACCACTGCTCAAGCCACCACACTAGTATACTTTATGTTGGCATAAATCTGGTGTCACCAAAATATTGGACTAACAAAGGGATAATCCACTGTAAAACTGGTAAAGTAGATTCCACGGTATAACAATCTAAAGCACAAACTAAAGCACAAACAAACCAAAACTAATTGAAACATTAAAAGGATCTGATCTGCTAAATCCAAATCATAATGAATAGAACAAAAACAAAGAAACTATACACCATTCTACCATTATAGATCCAGGTAGGAATTTCTGTAACTATTGACATAAATTGTCACATTGTTTGTTTTCCTATTCCTCAAAAACTCATAAATTGTTTCCAGTCTTTCAATAAGTATTCAATTGCTTTGTCTTCCAAAATCCATCTCAGTCTGGCAATCTCAGCTAGTTTGACCACCCTAATAACCCATTCATCTGTCACCTGTGTTTCTAAGGTGGCAGTGTTCCTTCCTGAGGAAGACATAATGGTATGGGTGTAGCATATTCTGATTCCGGTAAGGACTTCAACAAGGTCCCCCATGATATTTTTGCAAACAAGCTAGCAAAATGTAGACATACAATACTATTGTTTGGTAGGTTTGTAAATGGCAGTTCAGCTGTCCTGGACCCAAGGATATTCAACATCTTTATCAATAACCTGGATGATGGAATCGAAGATGTGCTTAAATTTACAGATGACAAATTGAGAGAGATAGCTAATACCACAGACGTCAAGATCAGAATCCAAAATGACCTTAACAGATTATAGAGATGGATCGAACTTGCAAAATGAAGTTCAACAGGGAGAGATGCACAGTACTATGCTTAGGCAATAAAATGAAATGCATAGATATAGGATGGGTGATGCCTTGAAAATAGTACACATAAAAGGGAGGCAGGAGTATTAGACCACAAGCTAGATGAGTTAGTAGTGTGTTTCAGCAGCTCAAAAAGCCAATGTGATTCTAGGCTTCATTAACACGAAGATGGTGTCCAGAGTTGTAGGCCAAAACACCTGAGGACCCACAGGTTGAGAAACACTGTTCTAGATCAAGGGAATTAACAGTACTGTGATTTCATCAGACTTCACTTGAAATACTATGTCCAGTTCTGGGCAACGCAATTCAAGAAGGATAATCACAAACTGAAACGTATTCACAAGGGAGCAATCAAAATGATAGCAACTATGGAAACCAAGACCTGCATTAGGAAGCCCAGTATTTTGTCTGGAAAGGAGTGACAATCTCACATTATAGGAAAAGATTCCACTTAGAACAGAAACTTCCAGATGACCAGGTCTGTTCAACAGTGAAATATGCTGTTGCTTGAAGTGTGGTTATTAAACAGAGGCTGGATGGCCATCTGTCAGGAATATTTAATTGTCTTCCTGCATGGCAGAATGGGGTTGGACTGGATGGCCTTTGGGATGCCTTCCAGTCTTCATTGGCATTTGGAAAGGCATTGTTGCAACTCAGGATAGATTCACCTTGCTCAAGACACCACCATACACCAAGGCTGTAGGTTTTGTAGTTTATTGAGGAAAAATCAAAATAAAAAAATAGAAGTAACGTTGCAAAAGTTCAATAGCCAAAACAGAGTCTTAAATGCAAAGGCAAAGTTTCCAAGATCCAAAGGCAAATAACATGAAACATAATCCTTTAGCATTGGTTACACAAGAATCCATGGCAGCATAACAAGGTCCCCAAAATCAAGATCAAAACCAAAGTCCCAAAGAGCTAGAAGCTTTCCCCATAAGCCGAGGTAATTTCAGAGAAGTTAACAGGGTGTAAGCAACATTGCACTGACAAAGGATAGACTTCAATCGGATCGATAAATATGTTTCCCTAGCATGAAAGCATTACGTTGACCTCGAACTTCACGTTTGTTGGCAAGCCGCGCACTTCGGCGAACCCTTAATTGCAAATGGTCCTCCCTAATCAAATCTCCACCATCTTCAAGGCCGGATAACTCATTATCCTGGGACTGGTCACCCTGGGAACCAAGAGGCACTGAACTCCCAGATGGAGCCAACTTTTCCACCTGCAGCTGTGAAGTTTCACTATATTTAAAACAACATTCCTTTCCCTGGGAAACAGAAATGCCATCTCTTCTTCAGAATCAACACTGTCTACCTCAATCACAGGGACAGGTTCAGAAATCTGTAACCCGTCATCTTCCTCGTCCTGAGGAAACTCAGGCTCAGAAAGCTCAGGCTCAAAGTGAGCCACAACAGGCATAGTATCCCCTTAAGGGACTGGCTTTCCTGTACACTTTATTTATTTATTTATAGTATTTATATCCTGCCCTTCTCACCCCGTGGGGGACTCAGGATGGATTACAATGTACATATACCTGGCAAACATTCAATGCCGTAGACACACAACATATATAGACAGACACAGAGGCAATTTAACATTCCAGCTTTTTCTGGCCACCATGGGAGCTGTCACTTCACCAACCATTTGCGACACTGATGAAGTATTTCCTCATTCTTTGCATGCTGGAGATTTTTATGGCCTTGTAAATTAGTTAAATTGCCTCCCCACAAAAGCAGTACCTAAATTTCCTACTTGACAGATGCAACTCTCTTTCGGGCTGCAAAGGTTGAGAGCAAGCTATGTAATTTTGTCGGAAGCTCACTCTGACCTGGGCTGGCTTCAAAATCATGACCTTTTGGTCAGTAGTGATCTTAATGCAGCTGACTCCCAGCCAGCTGCACCACAGTCCCAATCTAATTTTGATTTAAAGGGAGGAGAAGAGTTACAATTGTTAGGGAAAATTTGTTCCGGGCATGGCTGGAGGAGCCAGACATACAGCAGGTATCAGGTTTCAAGACAGTTTACTATTTGCGAAGAGTGGTGACAGTCCAACTCAAGTTGGTAAGAAACTGTTACACTCGAACCAAATGTGGACCCAATTTACACCATTGCTACAGACATGCGGAGTTTAACTCATGATTCATACATATTTCCTAACTTTCTGATTTGAGCAAGCTGTTGTACAACAAGTGTCACAATTAGAGGAGTTATGCAGAGTTCAAATGCAAAGGTCAGCAAGTTATACAGAGTTCAAGTAGAAATTTTTCCACTGCAGATTCAGCTCCTGCACATCCATTTAAAAATCCCTCTACTAAAGGGGAAGCATGGGCCCTTGTCTATCCAAAATCATCTGTTTCAGTCACAAGTTTAGGTGGACTGGTGTCAGGTCAGTCTGCTTTTAGAAGTGTTGGATTGAGTTCCAAATCCAAACTGGATGTTGCTATAAGTCATCATCACACTACCTCTGAGGATGCTTGCCATAGATGCAGGTGAAACATCAGGAGATAATGCCTCTTGAACAGTGTTTCTCAACCTGGGGGTCAGGACCCCTAGGGAGGTCATGAGCAGGTGTCAAAGGGGTCGCCAAAGACCATAAAAAAACAATGTATTTTCTTTTGGTCATGGGGGTTCTGTGTGGGAAGTTTGGCCCAATTCTATCGTTGGTGGGGTTCAGATTGCTCTTTGATTGTAGGTGAACTATAATTCCCAGCAACAACAACTCCCAAGAGACAAGGTCTTTTTCCCGAAACTCCACCAGTGTTCATATTTGGGCATATTGAATATTCGTGCCAAGTTTGGTCCAGATCTATCATTTTTTGAGTCCACAGTGCTCTCTGCATGTAGGTGAACTACAACTCCAAAACTGAAGGACAATGCCCACCAAATCCTTCCAGTATTTTCTGTTGGTCTTAGGAGTTCTGTGTGCCAAGTTTGGTTCCATTCCATCATTGGTAGAGTTCAGAATGCACTTTGATTGTAGGTGAACTATAAATCCCAGCAACTACAACTTCCAAATGACAAAATCAATCCCCCATCCAACTCCACCAGTATTCAAATTTGGGCGTATTGTGTATTTGTGCCAGAGTAGTTTGACATATTCATTCTCTGTAACTTTTTCCTGCATATCAGGTATTTACATTACAATTCATAACAGGAGCAAGATTACAGTTGTGAAATAGCAACAAAAATAATGTTATGGTTGGGGGTCACCACAACATGAGGAACTGTATTAAGGGGTTGCGGCATTAGGAAGGTTGAGAAACACTGCTCTAGAACATGGCCATATAGCTCACAACAACCCATCATCACACTGTTTGAATGCACAGCATAGACTTCTTTCAAAGACAAGCTGTTGCCATGGAGAAGTTGTCAACAGTGACTGTTGGAATGGTTTTCTTTGCTCAGAATTCCAGCATTACAGTTATTTTCACATTTTAGGAGAACATCTGCATTCAGAGCTTTGAAGCAACCAGAGTTTTAAAATTTTCTAGTAAGTTGTTATTCTGTTTTCTGACACAACAGGCCCTCCACATCCAGGGATTCATCTAACCATGGATTCAAAAATACACAATACACAAGCCAACTAGCATAGTATCTAATGTATTTGTGAGGATGGAGAGCGAATCGAGGATGGAGAGAGACCGAGGATCTGTGAAATGGTGGGAATCTAAACATAATGCTTGGTGCATATCCATGTTCCTATTTACGAATCTTCAGTCTTCTCACTCCAGCCTTACAAATTCAGTATGTACTACATTATTTTATCTAATAGGACCTGATCATCCAAAAATTTAGGTATCTGTGGAAAGTTGTGGAATCTAACTGCCGTGGGTAGAAAGGCCCACTGTAGACAAAACCCTTTGCAGGCAAGACTAACTTTGGCACAAGCTTGTGTAGGCAATTTCTCACCCCTGCTTCATTCTCCTGTTGATGTAAAATAAGATTTAAAGATTCAACTGTATGGTGATTTGTTTTATTGAACCTGATGAACTCTATCTTGGCAATAACAGATACCTCCCCGTGGCATGTGTTGTTTGCCGATCTCTGCCATTTGTGGTATGCTAGAAGTGGTGTAATTCATGTCCAGGGCCAACAACATACAGTGTCAGACCCTGAGAACATCCTCATAAGCAACAAACATGCTCTTGATACAGACCTCAGATAAGGATTGCCTGCATAACACTAGCTCTATAAAATATGATGCTTGGAACAATCTGTCTTGATCAGTGCTGTGAGTAGGTTTGATTGAAATCAGTAGATACATCAGGCAAGGGCAAACTTCAGCCTTCTAGGTGTTTTGGACTTCAACTACCACAATTCCTTTTTTTTAAAATAATCTTTATTGAGTAGGTTGTGTAGGGAGGGGTACATTGTTTGTGAAACTTACTTTGCAATATACTAAAATCACACAAAAGAAAGACAAGGAAAGAAGAAAAGAAAAAAAAGAAGAAAAGAAAGTGTGTTGAGATGTAGGTTTCTAATATGTGATCTTTCCGTTGACCCCTAGTGTCTATTTATCTTCCTCCTTCTGTGACAATACTTCTCTCTCGAAGCCTTGTAATTGGTGTGCATTGAGGAAACAATAGGCAGTTAGGAATTGTGGAAGTTGAAGTCCAAAGCACTTGGAGGGCCGAACTTTGCCCATGCCTGATATAGATCATTTGGCTAAAGTTATGGTTTGTTGTCTGTTTGCCTTCCTGCTCAGGTTCAGGCCCCATTCCAACTCTGTATCTCATCTGGGGGAGACTGTGCTGTCCCACGATGGGCCTGAAATAATGTCTGTTTACAGGACGTGCTTTCTGTATACCCAACAGGACGCCAGGGTGCCTCAGCTGAAGGGCCCTTTAGATTTCCCAACACAAAGTTCTATTGAGGCTCAAAATAAGTTCAACAAAGTTCTTTATTTGGGCTTAAATCTTCAAACAAATGAATTAAATGCTTTATAACCTTGGAAAACCTGTAGCTTCCTCAATCTGCCAACAAGGGCAAGCAACTGGTGGTAAACTGTTCCTTTCTTTCTTAGCGAAATCTTCTGACCCCAATTTGGGCAATCTTTCTTTACCTTGCTGGCGTGAGGCCCCTACTCCCGGCTCCAAGCTACTTTATGGATAGCCCGAGTGGTCCCTTACCAGACAAGGTTTCTGTAGATCTGCCAAGCTGAAAGGTGTCCTTTCGTTTCACTCCACGAAGGCTGTAGGAACTGTCTTGTTGCCCCAGCAAAGAGCTGTGGAACTTTTCCTTTACTCCCCCAGCAGAGCTGTGAGAAGTGAAGCCTTTGTGCAGGTGGGATAGAGAAACCCACACGTCCTGCTGTTAGGCTCCAAACAGTGAGACTGAACAAAAGTTGTCTCCAAAACCCTGGGGAAAGGGGCGGGTCTAAAGATTCTAATGATGGTTGCCAGGTTGCTGGCCCTATGGCTGCAACCTGGGGAAGCTACCTGATTGCAAAATGCATGGCTTAAATAAATTCATACAAAGTAGCAGTGCAAGAAAAGGAAATCCAAATCTCCTGGCACTACCGTGCCAGCAGAGACTGTAGGACTGATATTTCAGATCCAAACAAACAGGGGGACATATGGGTCCAGATATTGCTGAACTTCAAATCCCATTACTGCTAAATATTAAGGTACAAGGAATTAGCAGACATACTGGGTATTGTCGTTCAGCAATCTCAGAAAGGTGAAGGTCCCTAGACATCCCTTGAGACCTATGGTATACTTGTTTGTGCACTTGAAACTGGAAGCATATATTTCTCGTTTCCTATGGATATAAAGAATCCATAGACCTCTATCCCTGGACTAAACAGACATGTCGGAAACACAACAACTTGATATTTCATCTTTCCCCTGTTTAGTCAATGGAGAACAGCCTTTTATATGAGAGCATTTGCCAACTGCAGAGAGACTGGGATTGGTGAGTGTATTCCACTTTCAAATTTTAATGGGGAAGTTAATATAAATTTGCAGAAGGATTTGACAGTCATTTTTACTGGGGTGCCGTCCAGTGGTGTTGGAGTACAGCTTCCAGAATCCCCCAGCCAGCATAGTTTCCAATCTGAGAATTATTGTCACAACATCATAGAGCTGGAAAAGACCAGAAGGGCCATCCAATCCAACCCCATTGTGCCAGGAAGGAAAACACAACTTTAGCCAAGTTTCATGCAAAAGACACAGAAACAAGAGGGAAAAGTACACTGTAATCCGCCCTGCGAGGTGAGAAGGGCGGAATATAAAAGCTGTAAATAAATAAATAAACAAATACATACATACATACATACATACATACATAAATAGAAGGAATAGAAAAACTTCACTCTTATCAGCGGAGGCATAAACTTGCAGTGTTGCATACAAAATCAAACAGTGTAACAAACTTACATAGTCCTTCTAAGTAACACAGAATAAGGCTTCTTCATCTTCATTCAAATGAGAGAGCAAAACATAAACATTGAGTAAATAGCTATTCTACCATAGCAAAGAGCATCGCTGTTAGAGCATAGCAGCATTACAGCATATTGCTTCCCTTCATCAGAGTAGCGTATTGCTTCTCCAAACTGTATTCTAAAATCCACACAGTTATACCCCACCGGGTGTGGCCCAAACATGCTGGCTGACCTACATTACCAGCTGTACATAATAATTAACATCATAAGGTTTTTCTTTGACACACACTTGATCCTGCTACGACTTACTGTAACAAAGTCATCCCGAGATTCCCCAACATTCTCTGTTTGAATATGTAGAATTATAGAATCAGAGAGTTGGAAGAGACCTTGTGGGCCATCCAGTCCAATCCCTTGCCAAAAAACAGGAAGATCGCATTCAAATCACCCCCAACAGATGGCCATCCAGCCTCTGTTCAAAAGCCTCTAAAGAAGGAGTCTCCACCACACTCCAGGGAGAGTTCCACTGCTGAACAGCTCCAGCTCTCACAGTTGGGAAGTTCTTCCTCATGTTCAGGTGGAATCTCCTTTCCTGTAGTTTGAAGCGATTGTTCTGCGTTCTAGTCTCCAGGGCAGCAGAAAATGAGCTTGTTCCCTCCTCTCTATACCTTCCCCTCTTGATCCATGACCCTCATCATGTCTCCTCTCAGCCTTCTCTTCTTCAGGCCAGGCATGTAGCCAGGGGGCGAGCTTGAGGGGTTTCACCCCCCCCCCCAAATTCTCATGGTGGTCCACAATAAGGCCTTACTGGTATATTATTTAAACTGTTATGTTTATTCATATCATGATCTCATCAGCATGCTCAATATATCCCATATGCATGGGGGTATTGGGGTAACGATACAAAAGGTTTGCTAGGGTAGGCCCTCTTTCACTCAGACTCAGCCCCCCCCCCCGAATCAAACTCAGCTCCCCCTGAATCAAAATCCTGGCTACAGGCCTGCTTCAGGCTAAACATGCCCAGCTCTTTAAGCCACTCCTCATAGGGCTTGTTCTCCAGACCCTTGATCCTTTGAGTCACCCTTGTAGTTGAGAGTCAACATCTCTCTTCAATTGTGGTGCCCAGATTTGGACACAGCGTGATGCTAGGTGTGGTCTGACCAAGGCAGAATAGAGGGGGAGCATGGCTTCCAAAGAAGGAGAGTCTGCTACCTTAGGCAACTTGTCTCTTCCCCTCTCAACACAGTTTTTATGAAGTTCTTTCTAATGTTTGGGCGAACTCTCTTTTTTCTTTTTAAATCCATCACTTTGCATACTAGGTTCTGAAGCAGCAGAAAACAAGTACGCGCTATTATCTAATCCATAAAATAATTAAATATGACACTCATATCTCTTTTCTGTCTTCTTTCCTCTGAGCTAAACATAGCATTGGAGAGGTATGTGGAGAGAAAAGCAGAGAGATTCTTTCAAATGTCAGAGTCCCAAGCCAAATGAAGGTCATTCTGATTAGAAGCATTTTGATGGATAAGGGATGAAATATGATCTTCATTGGGTTGTTGTAGGTTTTTTCGGGCTGTATGGCCATGGTCTAGAGGCATTCTCTCCTGACGTTTCGCCTGCACCTATGGCAAGCATCCTCAGAGGTAGTGAGGTCTGTTGGAACTAGGAAAAAGGGTTTATATATCTGTGGAATGACCAGGGTGGGACAAAGGACTCTTGTCCGCTGGAGCTAGGTGTGAATGTTTCAACTGACCACCTTGATTAACATACAATGGGCTGACTGTGCCTGGAGCATACTTTTGTTGAGAGCCCATTATATGCTAATCAAGGTGGTCAGTTGAAACATTCACACCTAGCTCCAGCAGACAAGAGTCCTTTGTCTCACCCAGGTCATTCCACAAATATATAAACCCTTTTTCCTAGTTCCAACAGATCTCACTACCACTGAGGATGCTTGCCATAGGTGCAGGCGAAACGTCAGGAGAGAATGCCTCTAACCCATGGCCATACAGCCTGAAAAAACCTACAACAACCCAGTGATTCCGGCCATGAAAGCCTTTGACAATACATGGTCTTCATTTCTCTCTTCTAACTTTTGCTCCTGTCTTTTTCTAGTCAACTACTTGAAAAAATGGAAAGTGTGGTAAGTAGAAAACACTGTTGAGATGCTTCAGGAAGGCTTATGAAATTCTGTGCTGCTTACTCTTCTTGTGCGTAGATGACGGCAGGAAATTTCTAGACCCCAAATTTCAATCCTCTTGGGAATTTAAAGTAGCATTCCCAGTAAATCCACTATTTCTGATGTATAAGAAGGTGTACAATACCACTTTATACAACTGTTTTGTTAAACCACCCAATGACTACCAGATACTCTACAGACACAGAATCCTAGAGTTGGAAGAGACCCCAAAGGCCATCCAGTCCAACCCTCTCCTGCCAGGCAGGAAGACACAACCAAAGGACTCCCGAACAATGACCACCAGTCTCTCCGTAGAAATCCCCAGTGAAGGAGATTCCATCACACTCCAAGGCAGGATATTCCACCATCAAACACTTCTTACTATCAGGAGGTTCCTCCTAATGTTTACGTGGCATCTCTTCCAGTGGGGTTAATATTTATTCCCTGCCCTGTGTCAGGTTGATCCAAAATGCATTAGAACAGTGTTTCTCAACCTGGGGGTCAGGACCCCTGTGGGGGTCGCAAGGGGGGTATCAAAGGGGTCGCCAAAGACCATCATAAAACACAATATTTTTGGTTGGTAATGGGGGTTCTGTGTGGGAATTTTGGCCCAATTCTATCATTGGTGGGGTTCAGAATGCTCTTTATTTGTAGGTGAACTATACATCCCAGCAACTACAACTCCCAACTGTCAAGGTCTATTTTCCACAAACTCCACCAGTGTTCATATTTGGGCATATTGAGCATTTGTGCCAAGTTTGGTCCAGATCCATCATTGTTTGAGTCCACAGTGTTCTCTGGATGTAGGTGAACTACAACTCCAAAATTCAAGGTCAATGCCCACCAAATCCATTATTTTCTGTTGGTCATGGGAGTTCTGTGTATCAAGTTTGGCCCAATTCTTTCATTAGTGGAGTTCGGAATGCTCTCTGATTGTAGATTAACTATAAATCCTTGAAAAATACAATTCACAAATAAGAAAATCAATCCCCCAACCCCACCAGTATTCAAATTTGGGTGTATCGGGTATTTGTGCCAAATTTGGTCCAGTGAATGAAAACATATCCTGCATATCAGATATTTACATTACGATTCATAACAGTAGCAAATTTACAGTTATGAAGTAGCAACAAAAATAGTGTTATGGTTGGGGGTCACCACAACATGAGGAACTGGATTAAGGGGTCGCGGCATTAGGAAGGTTGAGAAACACTGCATTAGAGGTACAGGACACTTATCGTTAAATCCTGTGGAATCTACCCCTTAAGTTTAAAGTGGCTGCTATTTGGTAATTGCTTCCTTGTGCAGGGTTCTGCAAAAATTAATGGTGCATAGTGATTTAGAAAGGAATAGAACAGAATAGAATCCTAGAGTTGGAAGAGACCTTGTGGGTCATCCAGTCCAACCCCCTGCCAAGAAGCAGGAAAATAGAATTCAAAGCACCCCCAACAGATGGCCATCCATCTGTTTCAAAACCTCCAAAGAAGGAGTCTCCACCACACTCTGGGGCAGAGAGTTCCACTGCTGAACAGCTCTCTCACACAATTAGAACGTTCTTCCTCATCTTCAGGTGGACTCTCCTTCCTTGTAGTTTGAAGCCATTGTTCTGTGTTCTAGTTTCCAGGGCAGCAGAAAACAAGCTTTCTCCCTCCTCCCTATTACTTCTCCTCATACACGGCCCTCATCATGTCTCCTCTCAGCCTTCTCTTCTGTAGGCGAAACATGTCCCAAGCTCTTTAAGCCTCTCCTCATAGGGCTTGTTCTCCAGACCCTTGATCTTTTTAGTTGCCCTCCTCTGGACACATTCCAGAGAAGGAATTTATCCTTGTGTGTAAAATATTTCTCTAATTTCTAGCTGCTGGAATACGCTCATCAGAAAATGAAACCTCCTGAGCTAGATTTTCAGGTGAGCAGATGCTTCTAAACTGGGATTGTCAGGTGTCTTTTCTTTTAAGGGATGTGCCTTATTTGGAAACCAGTAAGCATATTCCTTATAGGAGTGGTGGATGCCAATCTTAGATCCAGTGTAGTGCAGTGGTTTGAGTGTTGGGCTATGACTTTAGAGACCAAGGTTTGAATCATTGCTCAGTTACAGAAACCAATGACTTCATCACATTAACCAGCTATTCCACTATATTGTAGATAATAGATACATGCCAGTTTGAGCATCTTCTTGTTTTGAATGCAATTGTGCAATTTTAGCAATAAAATAAAAAGTCAGAGATATGTATAAGATAAAAGGAGAACAGGTACCTTGGGCATAGTAAGTAGTGCTCCCACCTTCTGGTATTGCTTTACTGCCGATATGCCAGCACAGAAGTGGAAGAGAGCCATTGCACTAAGTCAGGGGATGGAAAGTAGGAAGATATGGCTCTATTGAAGGGTTTTACTGATTAATAGCTAGGGATGGGAGAATCACAGTGAAGAGGCAACTCAGTAGTGGGATGCACACAGCATTGGGTAAGAGGAGGCAATACTGCATTGCCAGCCTCATGTGATTAAGTCCCCATGGAGTTACCTTAGAAAATGCCATATTACCAGCCTCATGTGATAAAGCTTTCATTGAGGTATCTGTGAAAATGCAGATTGCTGGCTTCATGTGATGAAACCCCCATAGAGTTACCTTAGAGTGTGCCAAATTGCAGGCCTCATGTGATAAAGTCTTCATGGAAGTTACATGTGAAAATGCGGATTGCTGGCTTCATGTAATAAAATCCCCATGTAGTTACCTTAGAGTGTGCCAAATTACAGGCCTTGTGTGATAAGGTCTTCATGGAGTTACCTTAATGCCAGATTGACAGCCTTGTGTGATAAAATCCCTATGGGGTTATCTTAATGCCAGATTTCCAGTCTCGTGTGATAAAGTCTTCATGGAGTTACCTGTGAAAATGCAGATTGCTGGCTTCATGTGATAAAATCTCCATGTAGTTACCTTAGAATGTGCCAAATTACAGGCCTTGTGTGATAAAATCCCTATGGGGTTACCTTAATGCCAGATTTCCAGTCTTGTGTGATAAAGTCTTCATGGAGTTAGCTTAATGCCAGATTGCCAGCCTCGTGTGATAAAGTCTTCATGGAGTTACCTGTGAAAATGCAGATTGCTGGCTTCATGTAATAAAATCCCCCTGTAGTTACCTTAGAGTGTGCCAAATTACAGGTCTCGTGTGATAAAGTCTTCGTGGAGTTATCTTAATGCCAGATTGTCAGCTTTCTGTGATAAAATCCCTATGGGGTTACCTTAATGCCAGATTGCCAGCCTCGTGTGATAAAGTCTTCATGGAGTTACCCGTGAAAATGCGGATTGCTGGCTTCATGTGATAAAATCCCCATGAAGTTACCTTAGAGTGTGCCAAATTGCAGGCCTCATGTGATAAAGTCTTCATGGATTTAGCTTAATGCCAGATTGCCAGCCTCATGTGATAAAGTCTTCATGGAGTTACCTGTGAAAATGCAGATTGCTGGCTTCATGTGATAAAATCCCCATGTAGTTACCTTAAACTGTGTCAAATTGCCAGCCTCGTGTGATAAAGCCCCATGAAGTTACCTTAATGCCAGATTGCCAGCCTCGTGTGATAAAGTCTTCATGGAGTTACCTGTGAAAATACAGATTGCTGACTTCATGTGATAAAATCCTCATGTATTTACCTTAAACTGTGCCAAATTGCCAGCCTCATGTGACAAAGCACCATGGAGTTACCTTAATGCCAGATTGCCAGCCTCGTATGATAAAGTCTTCATGGAGTTACCTGCGAAAAGGCAGATTGCTGGCTTCATGTGATAAAATCCCCATGTAGTTACCTTAAACTGTGTCAAATTGCCAGCCTCGTGTGATAAAGCCCCATGAAGTTACCTTAATGCCAGATTGCCAGCCTCGTGTGATAAAGTCTTCATGGAGTTATCTGTGAAAATGCGGATTGCTGGCTTCATGTGACAAAATCCCCATGTAGTTACCTTAAACTGTGCCAAATTGCCGGCCTCGTGTGATAAAGTCCTTTTGGAGTTACTATAGACAAAGTCTCACAGAGAGGCAAAGGCAAAACCTTTCTGGGCATTTTGGCTTCAATACACAACTGGAATATCATCGTGGAGGAGAAACAAAAAAGAAACCCTATTAGAAAGACAATACGAAGTATGATTAATTGCAGAAATTGAGATTTGCACTGTTTTCCTTTCCAGAACAAGAAAGATTCTGAGCTCAAGACCAAAGCAATGGAACAAACAGAGGCACAAGAGAGTGGAGACATCCAAGTAAACATTGGTCCCTAAAGCCTCTCAAGAGTTTATATTCTGTAAGAATAAAGAGGGAAATTCCCAAAGAAGGTCTTCAGTGCTGTTTCAAACAAAACATTAATTTATCCATTTATATTTTATTCATTCATTTATTTATTTGCTGTATTTATATACCGCCTTTCTTACCCCTGAAGGGAACTCAAGGTGGTTTACAACATGCTAATGGCAAAAATTCAAAACCAGCATACAGTACACAAAGAAATCATAATAACTGATTACTACATATTACTATGAACTAAACACCAATTAGAACCATTTAACATAAGACATACTTAAAATGTAAACATTCAGGCAAGCATAACATCATCCTAGTATAAACATTAAAATACAATGATCCAGAAATCATATACCATAGCCATTCCAGATTGTCATGGCACATGTTCCTTAATTTATTTATTAGCCAAAGGCTTGATCCCACATCTTTCTTCTCTTTCTAAAGGCCAGGAGGGAGGGCGCTGATCTAATTTTGCTGGGGAGGGAGTTCCAGAGTGGAGGAGCCACCACTGAGAAGGCCCTGTCTCTGTTCCCGGCAACCACACTTGCGTCGGAGGCAGGACTGAGAGCAGGACCTCCCCAGATGATCTTAACCTCCATGATGGTTCATAGAGGGAGATACGTTCGGACAGGTAAGCTAGCAGATAGCAGTCGATAGCAGACTGGCATAACGGGGGTTGTGTACCTTGCTCCAGTGAGCAGTCTGGCTGCTGCCCATTGGACCAATTGAAACTTCTGAACAAGCTTCAAAGGGAACCCATGTAGAGCGCATTGCAGTAGTCTATTCAGGATGTAACCAGAGTGTGGACTACTGTGACCAATTCTGACTTCGGACAGGTAAGCAGGGCTCGATAGCAGACTGGCATAACGGGGGTTGTATACTCCCTGTACCTTGCTGCAGTGAGCAGTTTGGCTGCTGCCCATTGGACCAATTGAAGCTTCTAAACAGTCTTCAAAGGGAACCCATGTAGAGTGCATTGCAGTAGTCTATTCAGGATGTAAGCAGAGCGTGGACTACTGTGACCAAGTCTGACTTCCCAAGGTACAGGCACAACTGGCACATAATCTTTAGTTGTGCAAAACCTCCCTTGGTCACTGCAGAAACCTGGGGTTCCAGGCTCAGCGATGAGTCCAGGATCACACCCAAGCTGTGAACCTGTGTGTTCAGGGGGAGTGTAACTTTGTCCAACACAGGTTGTAACCCAATACCCTGTTCGGCCTTATGAGAACCTCTGTCTTGTTCAGTTTCAATTTGTTCGCCCTCATCCAGACCATCACAGCTGCCAAGCACCAGTTCAGGACCTGAACAGCCTCCGTAGTAGCAGGTGGGAAGGAGTGATAGCGTACAGATGACATCCAACTCTGGATGATATTGAAAGCAACAAAATGGATTACTATTAAGAAGAATTTCTACTATTTTGATTTTGCTTCAGCCTTTGGTTAAAAAAAGGATAAATTTCTCCCAAAGAGAAAGAATTTTCTGAGGATGGAGATCAGATGAAACTTGTGTAACATTATTTTCAGGCTCTGTGAATCATGTGCACATGAAACATAAGTGAATCATGTTTTTCAACTTGGGTCTCATATCCGAGATATCGCCTTATGTTTGCATATGGTTATATGGGTATTTCAAAATCTGGAAAAGTCCAAAATCTAAAAGCTACAAGGATACTATATCCATGGAGTCAACCATCCACGTCTTAGAATCATAGAATCATAGAATCAAAGAGTTGGAAGAGACCTCATGGGCCATCCAGTCCAACCCCCTGCCAAGAAGCAGGAATATTGCATTCAAATCACCCCTGACAAATGGCCATCCAGCCTCTGCTTAAAAGCTTCCAAAGAAGGAGCCTCCACCACACTCCGGGGCAGAGAGTTCCACTGCTGAACGGCTCTCACAGTCAGGAAGTTCTTCCTAATGTTCAGATGGAATCTCCTCTCTTGTAGTTTGAAGCCATTGTTCCGAGTCCTAGTCTCCAAGGAAGCAGAAAACAAGCTTGCTCCCTCCTCCCTGTGGCTTCCTCTCACATATTTATACATGGCTATCATATCTCCTCAAAACATTCCAAAAAGCAACCCTTGGGTTTGCCCTTTTATATAAGGGACAGCATTTTACTATGGTGTTGTATGCAATGGGATTTGGGCCTCCACAGATTTTGGTATTCACAAGAGATCCTGGGACCAAACACTAGCAGATACTGTATTGTCTGACTCACTGCTGCTTAAACTGTGGGTCATGACCACAAATGGAGCCTCATCAGCTTAATGTTGGGGTCATTAAACATTTGGTAACAGTAAAAGTTTTCTGGATATCACTTAGTGGCTATTTTAGACATTTACATGAATATGTTGTGCAGTGTTTACAGTGGATTCTGCAGAAAATGCTTCGGCTCTACTTCATTAAAAAGGAAAACCAGTCTGTTAGCAAACCTTACAAATGCTGATTTTTTCCTGCATGGCAGGTGTTGGACTGGATGGCCCATGTGGTCTCTTCCAACTCTATTTTTCTATGATTCTATGATCAGTAAATGAATTGCTCTTCCAGCATTCACCAGCCAATCCCTCTGCAATGCCAGAAATGCAGCTTAATGGTGTAACATTAGAAAATGTTGATCATTTCCACTACCTTGGCAGCCACCTCTCGCAAAAGTTAACATTGACACTGAAATACAACACCGCCTGAGCTCTGTGAGTGCAGCTTTTTTCCAAACAAAGCAGAGATTGTTTGAGGACCAGGACATCCGTAGGGAGACCAAGGTGCTTGTTTAAAAAGGCGTTGTCTTCCCAACCCTGTTATATGCCTGCAAAACGTGGACTGTCTACAGACATCACATGCAACTCCTGGAATGATTTCATCAGCGTTGCCTCCAGAAAATCCTGCAAATCTCTTGGGCAGACAAGCAGACAAATGTCAGCGTGCTGGAAGAAGCAAAGACCACCAACATTGAAGCGATGATCCTCCGCCATCAACTCTGCCCGACCACCGTCTCCCAAAGCAGTTGCTCTACTCCGAACTCAAGAATGGAAAATGGGATGTTGGTGGACAGGAAAAGAGATTTTAAGATGGGCTCAAAGCCAGCCTTAAGAACTCTGGCATAGACACTGAGAAATGGGAAGCCCTGGACCTTGAGCACTCCAGCTGGAGGTTAGCTGTGACCAGCAGTGCTGTAGAATTTGAAGAGGCACGAATGGAGGGCGAAAGAGAGAAGCATGCCAAGAGGAAGGTGCGTCAAGCCAACCCCGACTGGGACCGCCTTCCACCTGAAAACTGATGCCCTCACTGTGGGAGAAGATGCAGGTCAAGATTAGGGCTCCACAGTCACCTACAGACCCACCGCCAGTACACTGATCCTGGAAAACTATCCTACTCGGACAACAAGGAATCGCCTTAAAAACTGAATTTATGCCTATGTTATATACCTATATACCCAGGATGATGTAAAACCTTTTCAGGCAGAAAGGGGTGGTGAATGGATAAGAAGCCCTACCCTAACTGATGGAAGAGATCCAACACAATTGTGTGTAGTTTATTAAATCTAAGCAAGGCTCAGAGAGTTAAGGTATCTTTCCATATTCTGCAAAGAGATTCTTGGTGTGCCTTTCCTTAACACTTTGGTGCCATTGACACAGAGGAAAGAGAACCAGCAAAGGCAACTTTAACCATCCCAATGGCTCGATAGAGCAAGCTTTCTTGGGGCAACCGTCAGAGGTAAAAGAGAACCCAGCTGACTTCTCCATCTGGTCATTTTATCTGTTCCCTCACTGCGCCAAGGTGCTTCCCAGCAGGAAAGGACGAGCTCAGGCCTTTTGCACCAATGGCTGGACTGAGCTAACTCACACCTCTGAGAGAGGCTGGGTTTCCTGGCAGGGCGAGATGTCTGCCTCTCCGGTTTCACGAGTTCTCAGCAGAGAAGGGAAGGTGGCAGCCAGACAGGGCAACAGACCAGCTGCTGGTTTTGCAAAGGAGGCCAAACAAGAAAATAATTTCCATAGAAGTCTGCACCTCCCCTTTGTCCCTCCATGTTCCTGGCAGCTTGTCATTTAGACGGGAAATCGACCCGGGCAAAAGTTCATTTGGCCACTGCGGTTTCCTTGTGGGCAGCTTGCAGATATAAGATCTTGCTGTCACTGGATCTAAAGCCGGGGAGGGCAAAAGGTCAGCTTCGGGTTGCATGTCAACTTCATGCTTTTTCTTCTGACTTTTAAGCCCTCCTAATTTCCCCAAATCATCATTTTTTCTGGACAAAACTGCCTCTTCTACAAGAGTAGCTCTTCACCTTTGAAAAAGGTGTGCAGGGTCACCTTACACGGTTAAATGTTTTCCAAGAAATTCCACATGTTTCTAACACCAATCTCTGGTCACATCAGTTTAGGCTTTGTTGTCAGTTTGGGTATTTTATGCAGACTCTCAAGACAAAAGAATAGCCTCTTTGAATTGTTGCCGTTGGTCCTGACGGTAAAGCAAAAGGCCAACCTCTCTCACTCAGGGTTGTTGTAGGTTTTTTCAGGCTATATGGCCATGGTCTAGAGGCATTCTCTCCTGATGTTTCGCCTGCATCTATGGCAAGCATCCTCAGAGGTAGTGAGGTCTGTTGGAACTAGGAAAAAGGGTTTATATATCTGTGGAATGACCAGGGTGAGACAAAGGACTCTTGTCTGCTGGAGCTAGGTGTGAATGTTTCAACTGACCACCTTGATTAGCATATAATGGCCTGACAGTGCCTGGAGCAAACTTTTGTTGAGAGAACAAGCCCTATGAGAGGACAAGCCCTATGAGGAGCGGCTTAAGGAGCTGGGCATGTTTAGCCTGAAGAAGAGAAGGCTGAGAGGAGATATGATAGCCATGTATAAATATGTGAGAAGAAGCCACAGGGAGGAGGGAGCAACCTTGTTCTCCGCTTCCCTGGAGACTAGGACGCGGAACAATGGCTTCAAACTACAAGAGAGGAGATTCCATCTGAACACGAGGAAGAACTTCCTGACTGTGAGAGCCGTTCAGCAGTGGAACTCTCTGCCCTGGAGTGTGGTAGAGGCTCCTTCTTTGGAAGCTTTTAAACAGAGGCTGGATGGCCATCTGTCAGGGGTGATTTGAATGCAATATTCCTGCTTCTTGGCAGAATGGGGTTGGACTGGATGGCCCATGAGGTCTCTTCCAACTCTTTGATTCTATGATTCTATGATTCTAGGTGATTAGATGATTAGATGTCCTTGTTTGTTTCCGCTCTGTTGTTGTGCTGTTCTAATTTTAGAGTTTTTTGATACTGGTAGCCAGATTTTGTTCATTTTCTTGGTTTCCTCCTTTCTGTTGAAATTGTCCACATGCTTGTGGATTTCAATGGCTTCTCTGTGTAGTCTGACATGGTGGTTGTGAGAGTGGTCCAGCATTTCTGTGTTCTCAAATAGTATGCTGTATCCAGGTTGGTTCACCAGGTGCTCTGCTATGGCCGATTTCTCTGGTTGAAGTAGCCTGCAGTGCCTTTCATGTTCCTTGATTTGTGTTTGGGCAATGCTGCTGCGTTTGGTGGTCCCTATGTAGACTTGTCCACAGGTGCATGGTACACGGTAGACTCCTGCAGAGGTGAAAGGATCCCTCTTGTCCTTTGTTGGATTTTCTTGGTGGGTCTGCAGATAGTTTGTATGTTGTGTTTCCTCATCAGCTTCCCTAAGTGGTCTGTGGTTCCCTTGATGCATGGCAAGAACACTTTTCCTCTGGGTGGATCTTCGTCTTTACTCTCGTGGCTTGTTCTTGGTCTTGCAGCTCTTCTGATGTCTGAGGTGGAGTCTCCATTGGCCTGGAGAGCCCAGTTGAGGTGGTTCAGTTCATCTTGAAGGAGGTGGGCTTCGCAGATTCTTTGGGAAGTATTCAGACAAAGTGCTGGATTATTCTGCGTAGGAAGAGTGGTTTTTTTTTAATGCAAGCACTTAATTTCTGTGCAGAAAGCAGGGGTTTTGTGCAAAACACCTTATGTGGTTTGTTTGTTTTTTTAACAGAGAATGATTCATTTGCAAGGTTTTGGAATGTTTTAAATAGATGGAGATGCTGCAGACAAACATTCATTTCCTCCCCTAGCAGAGAGGAAAAACTATACTAATTATTAATGCTTGGAGGGAGTATTCAAGGATTTACAGCCACATCATGGATGCAGTTCCTCTTTTTCAGCAAGGTGTGTCACCTGTTTGGGTAAAAGGGTTTTGCAAACCGAAGGCTGCCCACTGCAAGAGGAGGTACTGCAGCAGAGCATTTTTACACAGTCACCGTGACTTTGCACAGCTAGCAGCTGGGAAGGGAGCTTTCAGAAGAATGTATTACCTCACCAAGCCTGGTCATGCTAGGAGAGCAGGAAAAGTGAAAACAGGGTGTAAGAGAAGGCAATGTTGGGCAATAGTGGAGCTTTCTCCAGAATGCATTTCCTGCCCTCGGGACCTTCCGGGACCTGTCTGGATTTACCAAAGATGTAACCAAACAGTTTGAAATCCAAGTCTGATTTTGGGGGTATACGTATCTTATCTGGAATTCTGAAATATTCCAAACTTGACCACATCAGTGGCTGAGAGAGTGACCCTTTTGCTTTCTGGTGCTTCAGTGCACAAAGACTTTGTTTCATACACAATTTATTTATTTATTTACTGTCCTTGTATACCGCCGTTTCTCAGCCTAATTGGCGACTCAACGCAGTTTACAACAATATATACAGTTGTTGTTGTTGTTCATTCGTTCAGTCGTCTCCGACTCTTCGTGACCTCATGGACCAGCCTACGCCAGAGCTCCCTGTCGGCCGTTACCACCCCCAGCTCCCTCAAGGTCAGTCCAGTCACTTCAAGGATGCCATCCATCCATCTTGCCCTTGGTCGGCCCCTCTTCCTTTTGCCTTCCACTTTCCCCAGCATAATTGTCTTCTCTAGGCTTTCCTGTCTCCTCATGATGTGGCCAAAGTACTTCAACTTTGTCTCTAGTATCTTTCCCTCCAGTGAGCAGTCGGGCTTTATTTCCTGGAGGATGGACTGGTTGGATCTTCTCGCATTCCAAGGCACTCTCAGCACTTTCCTCCAACACCACAGCTCAAAAGCATCGATCTTCCTTCGCTCAGCCTTCCCTAAGGTCCAGCTCTCACATCCGTAGGTGACTACAGGGAATACCATGGCTTTGACTAGGCGGATCTTTGTTGCCAGTCTGATGTCTCTACTCTTCACTATTTTATCGAGACTGGACATTGCTCTCCTCCCAAGAAGTAAGCGTCTTCTGATTTCCTGGCTACAGTCTGCATCTGCAGTAATCTTTGCACCTAGAAATACAAAGTCTGTCACGGCCTCCACGGTTTCTCCCTCTATTTTCCAGTTGTCAATCATTCTTGTTGCCATAATCTTGGTTTTTTTGACGTTTAGCTGCAACCCGGCTTCTGCGCTTTCTTCTTTCACCTTGATTAGAAGGCTCCTCAGCTCCTCCTCGCTTTCGGCCATCAGAGTGGTGTCATCTGCATATCTGAGGTTGTTAATGTTTCTTCCAGCAATTTTCACCCCAGCTTTGCATTCATCCAGCCCCGCACATCGCATGATGTGTTCTGCATACAAGTTAAAAAGGTTGGGTGAGAGGATGCAGCCTTGCCGTACGCCTTTCCCAATCTTGAACCAGTCTGTTGTTCCGTGGTCAGTCCTGACTGTTGCTACTTGGTCCTTGTACAGATTCCTCAGGAGAGAGACAAGGTGGCTTGGTATGCCCATCCCACCAAGAACTTGCCACAATTTATTATGATTCACACAGTCAAAGGCTTTAGAATAGTCAATGAAGCAGAAGTAGATGTTTTTCTGAAACTCCCTGCCTTTCTCCATTATCCAGCGGATATTGGCAATCTGGTCTCTCGTTCCTCTGCCTTTTCTAAACCCAGCTTGAACACCTGGCAACTCTCGCTCCATGTATTGCTGGAGTCTTCCTTGCAGGATCTTGAGCATTACCTTACTGGCATGAGAAATAAGGGCCACTGTACGGAAGTTTGAGCAGTCTTTCGCATTTCCCTTTTTTGGTATGGGGATATAAGTTGATTTTTTCCAGTCTGATGGCCATTCTTGTGTTTTCCATATTTGCTGGCAAATGGCATGCATCACCTTGACAGCATCATCTTTTAAGATTTTAAACAGTTCAGCTGGGATCCCATCATCTCCTGCTGCCTTGTTGTTAGCAATGCTTCTTAAGGCCCATTCAACCTCACTCCTCAGGATGTCTGGTTCTAATTCATTCACCACACCGTCAAAACTATCCTCGATATTGTTATCCTTCCTATACAGATCTTCTGTATAGTCTCGCCACCTTCTCTTGATCTCTTCAGCTTCTGTTAGGTCCCTGCCATCTTTGTTTCTTATCATACCAATTTTTGCCTGAAATTTACCTCCAATGTTTCTAATTTTCTGGAAGAGGTCTCTTGTCCTTCCTATTCTGTTGTCTTCTTCCACTTCCATGCATTGCTTATTTAAAAATAGTTCCTTATCTCTTCTGGCTAACCTCTGGAATTGCGCATTTAACTGGGCATATCTCCCCTTTTCACTGTTTCCTTTTGCTTTCCTCCTTTCTTGGGCTACTTCCAGTGTCTCAGCAGACAACCATTTTGCCTTCTTGGTTTTCTTTTTCTTTGGAACGTACTTTGTTGCCGCCTCCTGAACAATGTCGCGGACTTCTGTCCATAGTTCTTCTGGGACTCTGTTTACTAAATCTAGTCCTTCAAATCTGTTCTTCACTTCCACTGTATATTCGCTAGGAATGTTAGTGAGATCATATCTAACTGGTCTGTGTATTTTCCCTGATCTCTTTAGTTTTATTCTAAATTGGGCAATAAGAAGTTCGTGATCTGAGCGTGATTAGATGTCCTTGATATACAGTGTACAGTATACAATTAAAACCATAAAAAACATAATACACAATATTACACGAAATCACAATCCAATACATCTCCTAACTAAAATCGTGATCCAATTGCATCATCCATATTACCAATCCGTAATCAACACATTCATTGCACCGAATTAGCCAAATGCCTGCTTGAACATCCAGGTTTTTAGTCTTCTTCGGAATACCATCAGCGAGGAGGCTGATCTTACCTCCATGGGAAGGGCGTTCCAGAGCCGAGGGGCCACCACAGAAAAGGCCCTGTCTCTCGTCCCCGCCAGCCGCACCTGTGAAGCAGGCGGGATAGAGAGCAAGGCCTCCCCAGAAGATCTTAGGGTCCTGGTGGGCTGATAGGCCGAGATACGTTCGGATAGGTAGGTTGGGCCAGAACCGTTTAGGGCTTTAAAGGCCAACGCCAGCACTTTGAATTGAGCCCGGTAGCAAATCGGCAGCCAGTGGAGCTGGTGCAGCAGAGGAGTTGTGTGCTCCCTGCGCTCCGCTCCAGTTAGTATCATGGCTGCCAACCGTTGGACTAATTGGAGCTTCCGAGCCGTTTTCAAAGGCAACCCCACGTAGAGAGCGTTGCAGTAGTCTAAACGGGATGTAACCAGAGCGTGGTACAAAATGGTATATAAAATTACCTCCAGGCTATGCGTATAAGGTGTATATAAAACATTATATAGACGACACCAAATTGGGAGGGATAGCCAATACTCCAGAAGACAGAAGCAGGATTCAAAACTATCTTGACAGATTAGAGAGATGGGCCAAAACTAGCCACGTTTTCAACTTTTTTCTGAGGGAAAGGTGGGAAGGATGCTTGCCATAGATGCAGGCGAAACGTCAGGAGAGAATGCCTCTAGACCATGGCCATATAGCCCGAAAAAACCTACAACAACCCATTTAATACATTGATATGAAGCACAAAAATCCATAGAGACTAAAAAAAATACACTGGAACATCCACAACATTCGCATTGCATCAAAAACTGAATAACAACTGAATTGATACAATATTGAATTTCTGAAGAAACATTGTGTAGTGCCGATGTTAAAATTCCAATGTGGTCCCAATCTTCAAGAAGGGAAAAAAGGATGACCCAAACAACTACCGTCCGGTCAGCCTCACGTCGATACTGGGCAAGATTCTGGAAAAGATTGTTAAGGAAGCGGTCTGCAAACACTTAGAAACAAATGCAGTCATCGCTAATAGTCAACATGGATTTATCAAAAACAAGTCATGCCAGACTAATCTGATCTCTTTCTTCGATAGAGCTACAAGCTGGGTAGATGCGGGGAATGCCGTGGATGTGGCGTACCTGGATTTCAGTAAGGCCTTCGACAAGGTCCCCCATGACCTTCTGGCAAGGAAACTAGTCCAATGTGGGCTAGGCAAAACTACGGTGAGGTGGATCTGTAATTGGTTAAATGGATGAACCCAGAGGGTGCTCACCAATGCTTCCTCTTCATCCTGGAAAGAAGTGACGAGCGGAGTGCCACAAGCAGGGTTCCGTCCTGGGCCCAGTCCTGTTCAACATCTTTATTAATGACTTAGATGAAGGGCTAGAAGGCATGATCATCAAGTTTGCAGACGACACCAAATTGGGAGGGATAGCCAATAGTCCAGAGGACAGGAGCAGGATTCAAAACGATCTTGACAGATTAGAGAGATGGGCCAAAATTAACAAAATGAAGTTCAACAGTGACAAATGCAAGATACTCCACTTTGGCAGGAAAAACGAAATGCAAAGATATAGAATGGGGGACAATGCCTGGCTCGAGAACAGTACGTGTGAAAAAGATCTTGGAGTCCTTGTGGACAACAAGTTAAACATGAGCCAACAATGTGATGTGGCGGCAAAAAAAGCCAATGTGATTTTGGCCTGCATCAATAGGAGCATAGTGTCTAGGTCCAGGGAAGTCATGCTACCCCTCTATTCCGCTTTGGATAGACCACACCTGGAATATTGTGTGCAATTCTGGGCACCACAATTCAAGAGAGATATTGATAAGCTGGAATGTGTCCAGAGGAGGGCGACTAAAATGATCAAGGCTCTGGAGAACAAGCCCTATGAGGAGCGGCTTAGGGAACTGGGCATGTTTAGCCTGAAGAAGAGAAGGCTGAGAGGAGATATGATAGCCATGTATAAATATGTGAGAGGAAGCCACAGCGAGGAGGGAGCAAGCTTGTTTTCTGCTTCCTTGGAGACTAGGACACGGAACAATGGCTTCAAACTACGAGAGGAGATTCCATTTGAACATTAGGAAGAACTTCGGAAGAGCCGTTCAGCAGTGGAACTCTCTGCCCCGGAGTGTGGTGGAGGCTCCTTCTTTGGAAGCTTTTAAACAGGGGCTGGATGGCCATCTGTCAGGGGTGATTTGAGTGCAATATTCCTGCTTCTTGGCAGAATGGGGTTGGACTGGATGGCCCATGAGGTGTCTTCCAACTCTTTGATTCTATGATTCTATGAAATTCAACATTGAAAAATGCAATTAAATAGTGACAAGTTTTTTATAAATCCTTTTCACCACAGGCTGGTGTTATAGATTCGCATATTATGTAGCCCACAGTATACCAGCAGCAAGAATATTGTGGGGGACGTTTATCAGGATTGGAACAACTTGGTTCAGAACACATCAGTTTGAAACCACATGTGACTCGGATGATATGGATTTGGATCTGATTCTCTAATCAAAGCGTTCTGCATATTACCTTAAACCTACTGTGTGGGTATTTGTGTTGGCATTCTGCAGTTGTCGGGATTTTTCCATTCAAAGTTTTGCAACGTTTTCCCCCTCAATATTGCAATGTTAAGATTGCAAAACCAATAAGCCCTTGACACAGAGACTACTGCTGCATTTTGAAATCATTACTGCCTCTTGAAAAGAATTATCTCATCGATGTAGCTAAGGGAGAAGGGACAGATGAGCATGTTGCACCCTCCATAAATAATAACAGTTCAGGTTGAAAATTTAATAAAGTAAAGGTAAAGGTTTCCTCTGACTTGAAGTCTAGCCATGTCCGACTCTTGAGGATGCTGCTCATCTCAATTCCTAAGCCAAAGAGCTGGCATTGCCTGTAGACACCTCCGAGGTCATGTGGCCGGCATGACTGCATGGAGCGCAGTTACCTTCCTGCCAAGGTGGTACCTATTGATCTACTCACATTTGCATGTTTTCGAACTGCCATCTAGAAATGGAGATGAGCACCACCCTCCGGAGTTGGACACACCTCGACTTAACGTCAAGGGATAACCTTTACACTCCAGGAGATGGGATGAGAGATTTGCCCCCGTGGTGCAATGGGTTAAACCCTTGTGTCGGCAGAATTGAAGAATTGAACAGGTCGCAGGTTTGAATCTGGGGAGAGCGTGGATGAGCTCCCTCTGTCAGCTCCAGCTCCCCATGTGGGAACACGGGAGAAGCCTCCCACAAGGATGGTAAAACATCAAAACATCCGGGTGTCCCCCTGGGCAACGTTCTTGCAGACGGCTAATTCTCTCACACCAGAAGCGACTTGCAGTTTCTCAAGTAGCTCCTGACATGAAAAAAATACCTTTATGCTTAAAAATGTACCTGCTCCGACTTATATACACATTCAACTTGAGGACAAACCTACAGAACCTATTTTGTTCATAACTTGGGGACGGTCAGTATGTTAAACACAGAGACATAGAAACCAACTGATCCTCCAGCAATATTAGGTTGCAATGTTCTGAAATGCACCCCAGCCCTAGCCTGTAGTAGCTCTCCACCTGCTGTACTTTTTTCAAAGGAAAGCAAATCTCTCACCCCATCTCCTGGAGGAAGGCAAAATTGCAAAACACCACTTTAAAAATGTTAATATTGCAGAATGAAGTGTTGTCATGGTCTCAGTCAGCCATGCTCCTTTCCAGTATACTGTTGGTTCTGGGTATCTGCTGGAATTTAATTCCAGGACCCAGAATAGATACCAAAATCCAGGGATGCTCCAACCCCCTTATATTTCTGGCATGCGGGAAGACACTATCTTGCGTTTGCTGAAAGAACTCCGGAGAAGGAGACTCCACAGACTTTCAGACAGTAAATCCCACTGCCAAAAAGCTCTTATTGTCAGGAAGTTCTTCCTAATGTTTTGATGGAATCTCTCTCCTGCAAATTGACCCAATTGCTCCATTGTGTCTGTTCTGTCATGTGCTGGGCCTGTAACAGCTGTACCTTTCTATAGGACGTATACTTTAAGCCCAGCGGGAAGCCAGGGGCGCCTCAAAGAGAGGTTCTCAGGGATTTTTCTGAAGTGATGGTCTTTAGAGTCTTTAATGGTACAACAAAGTCTTTATTATGGAACAAACAACAAATCTTCAATGGTTCAAACAACACTTCAAGGCTTTCTTAATCTAGCCCTCAATGGGCTGGTACCTGACTTTAATTAACTGTACTTTCTCTGTAGAAAAAACCCCTTTTTAACCTCTCCTAGGCTGTCTATTATCTATGCCTCATCGGTGTGGGTGCTACTACCGATTCCAAATGCGTCTGGGTATCGAGTAGACCTATCAGCCGAGGCTTGAAGATATTTCAGCTGGAGTTCCATGGATCTGTAATGCTGTTCTCCCTTCGAGAATTCTTAGAAACTTCAGGGCTGTTCCCTCTGATGCTGTGAGGCTGAGAGGCTGTGAGCTCTCAGCCAGAGCCTTTGGGACCTTTCTCCTGGAATTTCTGTTTCTGTATCCCCGGATGTTATTGAGAAAGGAAGCTTTTCTACGGGACGAGCTGGTCTACGTCCTATAGCTTAGCTACTAGGGCTGGGCGGTTTCGTTCGTTAATTTCGTAATTCGTTATTGATTCGTATTTAAATTAGCTTACGATCCGATATTGAGCCATGCAGGAGCAACTAAAAATCGAAACAAAATTTTCAATTTATTTCGTAATTGTTTCGTAATTGTTTCGTAATCGTTTCGAAATCGTTTCGTTATTATTTCCGTATGTCTGGTGCAAGTTTTATAGTTGTTGTTTGTTTTATCAGTGATAAAAAAATAAATTATCACACCAACAATCAACAACAGAGGGAGAGGGAAGCTTCAGAAGTTCCCCCTGTCCCATTTGGAGGTTTTTTTTAGCGTATTGCGCAATCGCGTCCGCCATTAACGAATCAATTCGAAATTTACGAAATTTCGTAAATAACGAAATTTTTTTAAAGAAAAATTCGGAATTCATTTAAAAAACAAAATGCAATGGACCCCCTAAAAACGAAACGAGTTTAGAAACAAATTTTTCCGTTGTTACCCCGGCCTATTAGCTACCTTGTGTGAGACTGACTAAAATGGTCCCTTTCCCTCCCAGAGCCCTGAACAAGGGGCAGAACCAAAGCTTAATTAAGATGGACAGGAGGCCTGTCCTTTGACTGCAAAACAGATAGCAGAAAGAAAATAAAGTTGGACCTCTCTTTGAGGCTTCCCGCGGAGCTTAAAGTATACGTCCTATAGAAAAGACAGCTGTTACAGGCCCAGCGCGCGACAGAACAATGAAGATGATTGGCATTCACTCCTCCGATGTTACACATTTGTATATGATTTGTTTTCATATATTCCTACAACTGGAATATTTACATATTTCCCTGTTAGGAAATTAGGACAGAAATTTTTAGCTTAAAGGGGCTTTTCCCAGAGCAAAGTTAAATGTTTGGATTATTCTTTTTCACTTACGCCTTATCTAAACTGCTGACTAAACTGGCCATCTGTTGGGGGTGCTTTGGATGTGATTGTCCTGCTTCTTGGCAGAGGGTTGGACTGGATGGCCCATGAGGTCTCTTCCAACTCTATGATTCTATGACACATCTACACTGCAGAATGAATGCAGTTTGACACCGCTTTAGCTGCTGCGGCTCAAAGCTACGGAATCCTGGAAGCTGTCATTTGATGAGGAACCAACACTCTTTAAGAAGAGAAGGATAACAACCTTATAAAACTCCAACTCGCAGCAATTCCATAGCATTGAAAAACGGTAATTACAGTGGGGACATACTGCATTCATTCTACAGTGTAAATGCACCTTAAGTCCTTCAGCACATTTTAAATGCACTGACTTTTAAGCAAACAAATTGTGGCAAGAACCATCCCATTAAGTGTTTCTTGTCTGAAGCTATTCCCTAAAGACTGTGGCTACTTTGTATTATTTATTTGGATTGCTTTAACACTATTTATGGCTTGCTGCTTAATTGTGCTGATATGCGAGGCACTGAACAATGCAAAATTGGATTGAGATGAGCAGTTAAAACAGTGCCAGCAATTAATTTAGATAGCTAACATGTTGTTTATTTGTTCAGTTGCTTCCGACTCTTTGTGAGCTCCTGGCCCACCCCATGCCAGAGCTCCCTGTTGGCTGTGGCCACCCCCAGCTCCTTCAAGGTCAAGCTAGTCACTTTAAGGATGCCATTCATCCATCTTGCTCATGGTTGGCCTCTCTTCCTTTTTTCTTCCATTTCCCCCAGCATCATTGTCTTCTCCAAGCTTTCTTGTCTTCTCATGATGTGGCCAAAGGACTTCATCTTTGCCTCTAAAATTGTGCCGTTGCATCTGAGGGCTATTATTCTCAATAAAGGAGGGATGGACGTGGCACCTTTCCCCCAGGGGATTGCTTCTTGCTCTCCTATAGGAAACTGGAACTCCCAAAACCCCAAAACACTGTAAATAGCTCAAGATAAGTTTTATTTATCACAAAGTCATTTCTTTAAAGCAATGAGCTGGAAAACTTTAGAGGGGTGAAGGAAAACATACGTTACAGTCTCAATTAGTCCTGGGTCCAAGGGGTTTGAAGCTAAGAAGCCTCACCAAGTTTCCTCCTTCCTCAATGGCTGTGAATGCCGGAGGAAACCACAACCCCAGTTCAGATGGCCTGTGTTTTGAAGATTCAGGATCTTCCTTTGGTGCCAAAGAATTGTCCAGGACGATCTGGACATAAAGCATGAGTCCCAGGGGTAAAAAACCTCAGAACTGGTGCTAAGAGGTAACTTAAATCAGGGTCTTTTAGAATCAAGTATCTTACTCGCGTCCATGTTACAGGAACTCTGATGGCAGAATGAAGAAGAAAAAGGAAGTTCTCCCCTCTTGCAGGAAGAGGTGGAGCCAAACAGTACTGATTGACAGCTACAAGCAACCAATCCATACAACTATACATAAGCAGGGTAAAAAGGGGCAGGATTATGATACAACAGTTTAAATCTTACAACTAACAGTTCTATACATAGGTGGCGCCACTCGCGCCGTCACAAAAATCCTTCCCTCCAATGAGCAGTCGGGCTTTATTTCCTGAAGTATGGACTGGTTGGATCTTCTCGCGGTCCAACACACTCTCAGAACTTTCCTCCAACACCACAGTTAAAAAGCATCTCTCTCTTCCTTCGCTCAGCCTTCACATCTAGCTCTCACATCCATAGGTTACTACGGGGAATACCATTGCTTTAACTATGCAGATCTTGGTTGCCAGTGTGATGTCTCTACTCTTCACTATTTTATCGAGACTGGACATTGCTCTCCTCCCAAGAAGTAGACATCTTCTGATTTCCTGGCTGCAGTCTGCTTCTGTAGTTATCTTTGCACCTAGAAAGACAAAGTCTGTCACTGCCTCCATGTTTTCTCCTTCTATTTGCCAGTTATCCACCAGTCTGCTTGGCATCATCTTGGGTTTTTTTTAATGTTTAACTGCAACCCAGCGTTTGCCCTTTCTTCTTTCACCTTGGTTAGAAGGCTCCTCAGCTCCTCCTCGCTTTTGGCCATCTAAGTGGTATCATCTGCATATCTAAGCTTATGTATGTTTCTTCCAGCAATTTTAACCCCAGCCTTGGATTCATCAAGCCCCGCACAATGCATGATGTGTTCTGCATACAAGTTGAACTCAGCCACTTTAGAACCATGCTCTTCCTGGCTGCGAGAGCTGTTCAGCAGTGGAACTCTCTGCCCTGGAGTGTGTGGTGGAGGCACCTTCTTTGGAGGCTTTTAAACAGAGGATGGATGGCCATCTATCGGGGGTGCTTTGAATGAGATTTTTCTGCTTCTTAGTAGGGGGTTGGACTGGATGGCCCATGAGATGTCTTCCAACTCATTCTATGATTTTATGATTCTACGCAGTGCATTAAAGCACTGAGTTGATGAACTTGCTGACCAAAAGGTCGCAGGTTCGAATCCTGGGAGCGGCATGAGCTCCCGCTATTATCCCTAGCTTCTGCCAATTTAGCAGTTCGAAAACATGCAAATGTGAGTAGATCAATAGGTACCACTCCAGCGGGAAGATAACGATACTCCATGCAATCATGCCGGCCACATGACCTTGGTGGTGTCTATGGACAATGCCGGCTCTTCAGCTCTTCACCCTCCAGAGCCCTCTTTGGCAGGAAAGCATATAGACCTTGTAAAACTACAACTCCCACAACTGAACAGCAACGAACCATGGAAGTTAAAGGGATGTCAAACTCCATTCTATAGTGTAGATGCACTTCAGGACCACTAGAGGGGAGACATGGACTTTTATATGTGCTGTTGTATGTGTACTTATGTGCCTTCAAGTCACCTGTTGATTTATACAGCAACCTATGCAATAGAGCCTACAGCAACTGATACTCATTCTTCAGAAAATATCTGCTGTTCTAGCTGTTTCCTTCACCCTTTTGGATTTATTCCTTCCCACCTCTGTGGATACTTGCCTTCATTTTTCCCCTTTTCCCCTTTTCCCTTGTCACTGAAATTTGGTTGTACATGTGTCAGACAATATTTATGCAAATCAAATAAATTAGTGGCATATATTTATTTATTATTTATTTACTTTATTTCTATACCGCTTTTCTCAGCCCTTAGGCGACTCAAAGCGGTTTACATAGTACAAATTATCACAAGACAGTATCATAGGCAAATTAAAACACATTATACATAACAGTCAATATCAATAAACAATCATTATCATAGCGCCTCAATAACAAATCAGAATCCATTCTAGTAATCCTTTGTTCCATATTCCTATGTTCGATTGCACCGTGTTCCTATATTCAATTGCACTGTTTAGCCAAACGCTTGTTCGAAAAGCCAGGTCTTCACCTTCCTCTGAAATGCCAACAGCGAAGGGGCCTGTCTGATGTCTGCAGGTAGGACATTCCACAGCCGAGGGGCCACCACCGAGAAGGCCCTGTCCCTCGTCCCCGCCAGGCGGGCCTGTGATGCAGGCGGGACCGAGAGCAGGGCCTCCCCAGACGATCTTAAATGTCCTGGTCGGTTCATAGGTGGAGATGCGTTCGGAGAGGTAAGTAGGGCCAGAACCGTTTAGGGCTTTATAGGCTAACGCCAGCACTTTGTGCCCGGTAGCAAACTGGCAGCCAGTGGAGCTGGCGCAACAGAGGAGTGGTATGCTCCCTGAGTGCCGCTCCTGTTAGCAACCTGGCTGCCGAGCGCTGGACCATTTGAAGCTTCCGAGCAGTCTTCAAGGGCAACCCCACTTAGAGAGCGTTGCAGTAGTGTTGCATATAGTGTTTAGATCGAGGGAAGCAATGGTGCCGCTCTATCATGCTTTGTGCAGACCTCACCTGGAATAATACTGTGTTCAGTTCCATGTGGCATGTAGCCACTACAGAGCTGATTCGACTGCCCTTCACTCTAAATTAGGCATGGGCAAACTTGGGCCCTCCAGGTGTTTTGGACTTCAACTCCCACAATTCCTAACAGCTGGTAGGCTGCTAGGAATTGAAGTCCAAAACACCTGGAGGGCCCAGGTTTGCCCATGCCTGCTCTAAATGGTCAGTTAGATGTGCTCCAAATCTCATTTCCTCCAACATTTGTGGACAATTTATGTCAGAATGTGATGAAGATAGTGAAAGGTCTTAAGGAAGAAGACGTAAACTAAGAGAAGCTGCAGCAGTTTGCTTTTGCCTAAGTCTACTGGGAAGAATCAGATTTTCTCTTCTCCCTGCTGTAGAAATTAAATATGCATTACATTAAGTTTGAACTTTGAATTCAGGTTTGTATCACTTAAAATAATCCGGGAATAAACAGAAAATTAAGAAAAATTAGACTTTTTAAAGGCATGGAAAAAAAATAAGACAGGAGAAGAATAATTCCTGAATCCTGGACTTCAGAGTCCTAGTCCACTGCTCAAATCACTACACCAGTGGTTTTCCACCTGTGGGTCCCAAGGTGTTTTGGCCTACAACGCCCAGAAATCCCAGCTAGTTTACCAGCTGTTAGGATTTCTGGGAGTTGAAAGCCAAAATATCTGGGGACCCACAGGTTGAGAACCACTGCATGGCACCATGCTGACATTGTGATCTATTTAGCCTTCTGCATTATATCCTACTAACCATCCCCTGCCACGCATTGCTGCGGCCCACATGGGGGCTCTGTGTGGGAGGTTTGGCCCAATCCTATTGTTGGTGGGGTTCAGAATGCTCTGTGATTGTAGCTGCACTATAAATCCCAGCAACTACAACTCCCAAATGTCAATATTCTATTTTTCCCAAACTCCACCAGTGTTCACATTTGGGCATACTGAGTACTGCTTTCAAAGATTCATGACGTGGAGTGTTAGCAAAGTTCTCTCCAGTTGAAGAAATGGAGAAGAATGGCACTCTCTCAGGGTTCTTCCCTTTCCGACCATCGGCCTGACCTGTCGGATGTCTTCTTGCCATATTTTCCAGAATGTATTGTTTTCCCGACTCCTCTCACCATTTACGAGCCATTTTCATTGGTAGGTCAACCGTGGCTGGGTCAGCGACACAAAGACACTCTGCTCCTTTCCTTAATCGCCAGCTTCAAAGAAGACGGAGGGAGGTTTTGAGTTAAATACATAGATTCAGGACATTGACTTGGCCACAGTAGTCCACGCTCTGGTTACATCCCGAATAGATTACTACAATGCACTCTACATGGGGTTGCCTCTGAAGACAGCTCGGAAACTTCAGCTAGTCCAACTCTTGGCAGCCAGATTGCCCACTGGAGTGGGGTCAGGGAGCATAAAACTCTTTGTTATATGAGAACTGTTCAGCAGTGGAACTCTCTGCCCCGGAGTGTGGTGGAGGCTCCTTCTTTGGAAGCTTTTAAGCAGAGGTTGGATGGCCATCTGTCGGGGGTGATTTGAATGCAATATTCCTGCTTCTTGGTGGGGGGGGGGGGGTTGGACTGGATGGCCCATGAGGTCTCTTCCAACTCTTTGATTCTATGATTCTATTATACCAACTCCACTGGCTGCCGTATTAGTTTCCAAGCACAATTCAAAGTGCTGGCTTTAGCCTATAAAGCTCTAAATGGTTCGGCCCAGTTTACCTATCCAAATGTATCTCCTTGTACGAACCATCATCCAGGGACGCCTTGCTCTCGGTCTCACCGCCATCGCAATCGCATTTGGTGGGGATGAGAGATAAGGCCTTCTCTGTGGTGGCCCCTTGCCTGTGGAACTCCCTCCACAATATGGACGCGATGGACTGATTTGGATGACCATTTGAACCGGCAAACTGTTTTATGTATATAACTGTTTTTAGTATATGCTAATTGTATTTTTATGTTATGTTATTATATTGTGTCGACATTGCTGAATGGCTTATTCTCCCCGCTTTCTCCTTCTTCTCCCCAACCACATCTCTGAATGGCACTCATCTTCTTTCCATGGTCTCCCAACCTCATTTTTTTCCTTTTTCTCCTTCTGTTACCTCTTCATTCTCCTTGGTTGCATTTATCTTCTCCCTCCTTCCTGATACATCGTATTTTATTTTGTCATAATCTCTCTGCACAGTTACAGTCATAAAAGAGTTCCTCTTTGGAAGTTGAGAAGCATGGGGTATAAATGTAATAAATAAATAAATTTGCATTCCACATAATTAGAGTTTGCCCTAGAATCATCTATATCAATAAAAAGGTAATGTCGTTTGTGGGATTAACAGAACTCAAAAACCACTGGGGGAATTTACACCAAATTTGGACACAAGACACCTAACAACCCAATGTATGTCCTTCACTAAAAAAAATTGATTTTGTCATTTGGGAGTTGTAGTTACTGGGATTTATAGTTCACCTACAATCAAAGAGCATTCTGAACCCCACCAACGATGGAATTGAACCAAACTTGGCACACAGTTCTCCCATGATCAACAGAAAACACCAGAAGGGTTTGGTGGACATTGACCTTGAGTTTGGGAGTTGTAGTTCACCTACATCCAGAGATCACCGTGGACTCAAACAATGATGGATCTGAAGCAAACTCTACACAAATACTCAATATGCCCAAATGTGAACACTGGTGGACTTTGGGGAAAATCTTGACATCTGGGAGTTGTAGTTTCTGGGATTTATAGTTCACCTACAATCACAGAGCATTCTGAACCCCACCAATGACAGAATTGGGCCAAACCTCCCACACAGAATCCTCATGTGGGCCTCAGCAACATGTGGCAGGGGACGGCTAGTAGAATCATAGAATCAAAGAGTTGGAAAAGACCTCATGGGCCATCCAGTCCAACTTCCTGCGAAGAAGTAGATAAATCACATTCAAAGTACCCCCGACAGATGGACATCCAGCTTCTGTTTAAAAGCTTCCAAGGAAGGAGCTTCCACCATACTCTGGGGCAGAGAGTTCCACTGCTAAACAGCTCTCACAGTCAGGAAATTCTTCCTAATGTTCAGATGGAATCTCCTTTCTTGTAGTTTGAAGCCATTGCTTCATGTCCTAGTCTCCAGGGCAGCAGAAAACAAGCTTGTTCCTCCCTCCCTATGACTTCCTGTATCCATACATTCAGCCAACAATATTTGGGAGGAAATACCAAAAAGCCAAGCTTGATCATTAAATGCCAAACACTAAACTGTTGCATAGCCATAAACTAGAGATATGGAGTTTTTAAAGCAGAGACTCAGCAAGCGAGAGTCCAAAAGTGGCAGGCTCAAACCCAGAACATCAACCAATGGCTGATACCAAATGAGAAACTCCCCCCTGGGCACACAGAGGACTGGGCGACTTGGAAGGCGCTGAACAGACTGTGCTCTGGCACCACAAGATGCAGAGCCAACCTTCAGAAATGGGGCTACAAAGTGGAATCCACGACATGCGAGTGTGGAGAAGAGCAAACCACTGACCACCTGCTGCAATGCAACCTGAGCCCAGCCACATGCACAATGGAGGACCTTCTTGCAGCAACACCAGAGGCACTCCAAGTGGCCAGATGCTGGTCAAAGGACATTTAATCAACTACCAAACTCACAAATTTTGTATTTTGACTGTTTGTTTGCTTTGTTCTGTTAGAAATGTAATATAATTGACTGGTTGCCCTGACACGATAAATAAATAAGCAGAGGCTGGATGACCATTTGTTGGGAGTGCTTCGGTTGCATCTTCCTGTCTGGTAGAATGGGGCTGGACTGGATAGACCCGGGTGCTTTTCCAATTCATAAAATTCTATGATATCCTGCGGTAGCTTTCTAGCTTCCTCGGTCTTTTTTTGGCATGCATTTGGGTTATTCAACATTTAATATTAGGGATGCCATTTTGCAATGCCATTGGGACTTCAATATCCATTGCTTTTGCAAGCTTGCTTTCTGCTTCCCTGGAGACTAGGACGCGAAACAATGGCTTCAAACTACAAGAGAGGAGATTCCATCTGAACAAGAGAAAGAACTTCCTGACTGTGAGAGCCGTTCAGCATTGGAACTCTCTGCCCCGGAGTGTGGTGGAGGCTCCTTCTTTGGAAGCTTTTAAACAGAGGCTGGATGGCCATCTGTCAGGGGTGATTTGAATGCAATATTCCTGCTTCTTGGCAGGGGGTTGGACTGGATGGCCCATGAGGTCTCTTCCAACTCTTTGATTCTATGATTCTATGATTCCATGATTCTATGATTCTGTGTGTGTGTGTGTGTGTCTCTGAACTAAACCAGTGGATACCAGGCGTCAACTGTGTTACACTTTGATTCTGCTTTAATTGTCACTAATTGTCATGAAATCACCCGAGAGTTGTAAACATCACTCTCTAAATTGCCAAAAGGAAAACTACGAGACTATCCACACTACAGAATTATATCAGTTTGACACCATTTAAACAGGCATAGTGCCATCTCATAGAATCCTGGAATTTCCACTTTTGTTATGGCACCAGAACTGGGGGTGGTGATGGCCGACAGGAAGCTCTGGCGTGGACTGGTCCATGAGCTCACAAAGAGTCAGAAGAGTCAGAAGGCCAATGGAGACTCCACCTCAGACATCAGAAGAGCTGCAAGACCAAGAAAAAGCCACGAGAGTAAAGATGAAGATCCACCCAGAGGAAAAGTGTTCTGTAGTCGAGGCAAGAGGGTGTGTCTACGAATTCCAGACAAGAGGGAATGTAGGCTCAATGGATCTCCAGTGTTCCTGCCATACATCAAGGGAACCACTGATCGCATAGGGAAGCTGATGAAGAAACACAACATACAAACAATCTACAAACCCACCAAGAAAATCCAACAAATGCTACGTTCAGCAAAGGACAAGAGGGATCCTCTCACCTCTGCAGGAGTCTACCGTATACCATGCAGCTGTGGACAAGCCTACAGAGGGACCACCAAACACAGCGCCCAGACACGCATCAAGGAACATGAAAGGCACTGCAGACTCCTTCAACCAGAGAAGTCAGCCAGAGCAGAGCACCTGATGAACCAGCCTGGACGCAGCATATTATTTGAGAACACAGAAATGCTGGACCACACCAACAGCCACCATGTCAGACTACACAGAGAAGCCATTGAAGCGTGTGGACAATTTCAACAGAAAGGAAGAGACCATGAAAATGAACAAAATCTGGCTACCAGTATTAAAAAACTCTAAAATTATAACAGCTAAACAACAGAGAGGAAAAAACCAGGCACAGATTAACCCCTCCCAGCAACAGTTTTTCCCAGGCTCAGGCAGGCCTTCAAATGCTAATGAAGGTGATCAGCTAAACATTCACACCTAACTGCAGCAGGGAAGAGCTCCTTGCCCCACCCCAGCCATTCCACAGATATATAAACCCATTTTTCCTACTTCCAACAGACCTCACAACCTCTGAGGATGCTTGCCATAGATGCAGGCGAAACGTCAGGAGAAATGCCTCTAGAACATGGCTCTATAGCCCGAAAAAACCCACAAGAACCTAGTCAGAAGTGAGTTGAACGAATAAACAACAACAACAACAACAACACACACACATATATATGACTATAAATCCCAGAATTATATAGCAGTTAATGTGGTGTTCAATTGCTATAATCCTGCAGCTGCCCTTGTCACACTCTCTCAGCCTCAGAAGAAGCCAATGGCAAACGTCTTCTGAACAAATCTTGCTTAGAGAACCCCATAATAGGGTCACCTTGGGTTGGAAACAACTTGAAGTCACACAGCAGCAACAACAAATGGCTAGACCAGGGGTGCTCAAACTAAGTCTCCGGAGGTTGGACTCAAACTATGGCCCTCCAAGGTCATTTACCCGGCCCTCACTCAGGGTCAACCTAAGTCTAAAATGACTTGAAAGCACACAATAACAACAATCTTATCTCATCAGCCAAAAGCAGGCCCACACTTCCCATTGAAATACTAATAAGTGTTAAAATTGTTCTTCATTTTAATTATTGTATTGTTTTTAAGTGTCTTTTGGACTACAAATAAGATATGTGCAGTGTGGATAGGAATTCATTCATGTTTTTTTCAAATTATATTCCGGCCCTCCAACAGTTTAAGGGACTGTGACCTGGCCCTCTGTTTCAAAAGTTTGAGGACTCCTGGGCTAGACTAATGCTTCTCACAGGCATTTTCATGACTTCTGCAAAACTTGCTAAACAAGCTAGTTTTCCTTTTTATGAAGTACAGCTGAAGCATTTTCTGCAGATTCCACTGTAAAAACTGCAAGTTGTTGCTAATGGATTGTCGAAGGCTTTCATGGCCGGAATCACTGGGTTGTTGTACGTTTTTTCGGGCTGTATGGCCATGGTCTAGAGGCATTTTCTCCTGACATTTCGCCTGCACTTTGGCAAGCATCCTCAGAGGTAGTGAGGTCTATTGCTAATGGATTCGTGTAAATATGTGGCATTCATAAACCTTTTTCCTATTGCTAATGTTTTGCAACCCCAACATTGACCCAAGGAGAACCCATTTGGGGCCAGAACCTGTGCCGTCACACCCAGACGCTAAACGTTAAACTAAGATGTGCTCCTCTCTTTATCTGGGCGAACTGCTGGAAGTCTTTCTTTGAAGCAATAACTCAATACTTTAAGCAGCTGATGCCAGTCAAGATATGAGCATCAGCTAAATATTTATTTCCAAAGTCCTTGGCAGACTTGGCACAGCTTGATAAAGTTACAACACAAACAGTCAATTTGGGAAACCATAGAGATGTTCTTTCTTTCCCTTTTCTTCAATTACTGAGGTAACTTTTCTCCAAATGGTAGAAAAAATCCCGGGATCTTTCACCCTAACCCTGAGCTGCAATGGTTAGAAAGAACAGGTCTTCCCCTTTCTAAGCTCAAGGTCAGTTTTGGAGATGAAGTAATGCTCAATAGTACTCAATAACTATTTCTCAATATCTCAGTTGCTTTTCTTAATAACTCAATTTCTTAATTGCTTTTCTTAATAACTCAATTTCTTTCTCTGTCTAAATAACTCAATAACTCAATTGTACTCAATTACTCATTTGCTATTCTATCTATCTATCTTTCTCAATATCTCAGTTGTACTCACAATGACTTTTCAGAGCTTTGCCTGTCTGACCAACAGCACATCTGAGGCTCTTTTCTCTACTGAAGGAGGCAGGGGAGATTCCAAAATGGAGGTCTCAACCCCAGGGAAAAGGGCGGACTCCAAACCCAAAGAGATACTTTCTAAAACAATAACTGCAGAGAGCCTGTGGCCTGGCTTTTCAGACTCTGATACTGTTTAACTTCCAGGGTGCTGCTGGGTCTGTAGCAACCCTGGGGAAATGCAAAGGAATGCCATCCCATGCAGCTAAAAGGCAAAGTAAACCATGCTCCTGGAAGACGGAATAGGACCCATAGTTTAAGAAGCAATGAACTAAAGTGGCAATGCCATTCCTCACATCCAGACACATTCCTTTTCATGGCATTCTATTAGATTACCACTGGAGGGTACTGTTGGCTATCATCAGTGCTTCCCAAGAACAGACAGAACAGACAAGCATTCCGAGCTCTGAAGATCACCTGGGAAGGAATCCCACTGGAGCATTGCAGCACACCCAAATACCTGAAAGTCACTCTGGACTGTTCTCTGACCTACAAGAAGCACTGCCTGAACATCAAACAAAAAGTGGGTGCTAGAAAAAATATAATACGAAAGCTGACTGGCACAACCTGGGGATCACAACCAGATACAGTGAAGACATCTGCCCTTGCCCTATGCTACTCTGCTGCTGAGTACGCATGCCCAGTGTGGAACACATCTCACCATGCTAAAACAGTGGATGTGGCTCTTAATGAGACATGCCGCATTATCACGGGGTGTCTGCGCCCTACACCACCGGAGAAATTACACTGCTTAGCCGGTATTGCACCACCTGACATCCGCCGGGAAGTTGCAGCCAATAGTGAAAGGACCAAAGCAGAGACATCTCCAGCTCATCCCTTGTTTGGGTATCAGCCAGCACGTCAACGACTTGAATCATGAAATAGTTTTCTTAGATCTACAGAGACACTCGCTGGAACACCTCAGCAAGCGAGAGTTCAAAAGTGGCAGGCTCAAACCCAGAACCTCAATCTGTGGGTGATACCAGATGAGAGACTCCCCCCTGGGCAGACAGAAGACGGGGCGACTTGGAAGGCGCTGAACAGACTGAGCTCTGGCACCACGAGATGCAGAGCCAACCTTCAGAAATGGTGCTACAAAGTGGAATCCTCGACATGTGAGTGTGGAGGAGAGCAAACCACTGACCACCTGCTGCAATGCAACCTGAGCCCTGCCACATGCACAATGGAGGACCTTCTTGCAGCAACACCAGAAGCACTCCAAGTGGCCAGATACTGGTCAAAGGACATTTAATCAGCTACCAAGTTTGCAAATTTTGTGTTTGTTCTTTTTATCTGTTTGTTTGTTTTGTTCTGTTAGAAATGTAATACAATGTTCTGGTTGCGGATGACACGATAAATAAATAAGTGCTTCCCAAGGGAATGGCCAAAGGCTGACTCAGGCTACATCTACACTGCCCTATAATCCAGGTTTAGAATGTGGATTAATTGCATTGATCTGGATTATAGAGTCATGTGAACTGATAATCTAGTTCAATGCAGATAATCCACATTCTGAAACTAGACAGATCCAGCCTCATACCTTAATTTATTAACTCAACAGACCAGTGACCTAGGGTGCTTCCACACTGTAGAATTAATGTAGATCGATCCCCCTTTTACAGGCATGGCTAAATGCTATGGAATCATAGGAGTTGTAATTTTACAAGGTCTTTAGTCCTCTCTGCTTGTGCCTCACCTAACTACAAATCACAAGATTGCATAACAATGGGTCATGGCAATTGGGAGTGTCAAACTGGGTTAATTCTACAGTATAGATGCACCACTGGTTCCATAAACCTTTTGAGTTTTTGAAACAGGTGTGAAAGTGAACCTGATCTGGAGGAACCCCAGTCTTTTCGAACCATCTTTTCCCTTTGCTGCCTTTTAAAATCTTTGTTCTCTGCTTAGTGAGCCATTGTAATAAACAGTTGTAGAGCAGGAATGCGACTACATTGTAGAATGAATGCAGTTTAACACCACTTGAATCTGCCAAGGAACAGTGCTACAGAATCATGGGAATCATAGTTTTACAAAGTCCTAAGTCTGCTAGGAAAGGCAAGATTTCTCTTCCTGCCTTTCTGTTGGGTCAGTAGAATTGTTATCAAGTCACGGCTACCCCTCTATTCCGCTTTGGTTAGACCACACCTGGAATATTGTGTCCAATTCTGGGCACCACAATTCAAGAGAGATATTGACAAGCTGGAATGTGTCCAGAGGAGGGCGACTAAAATGATCAAGAGTCTGGAGAACAAGTCCTGTGAGGAGCGGCTTAAGGAGCTGGGCATGTTTAGCCTGAAGAAGAGAAGGCTGAGAGAGGATATGATAGCCATGTATAAATATGTGAGAGGAAGCCACAGGGAGGAGGGAGCAAGCTTGTTTTCTGCTTCCTTGGAGTCTAGGACATGGAACAATGGCTTCAAACTACAAGAGAGGAGATTCCATCTGAACATGAGGAAGAACTTCCTGACTGTGAGAGCCGTTCAGCAGTGGAACTCTCTGCCCCGGAGTGTGGTGGAGGCTCCTTCTTTGGAAGCTTTTAAACAGGGGCTGGATGGCCATCTGTCAGGGGTGATTTGAATGCAATATTCCTGCTTCTTGGCAGAATGGGGTGGGACTGGATGGCCCATGAGGTCTCTTCCAACTCTTTCTATGATTCTATGATTCTAACCACCCCTCTGCAAGGATCCATAATTCACCAAGGGTTCAGAAATAAATATATGATTTTTCATCTTTGGAAAAGACTTGTGCATGTTCTAAGCATTAGAAGATCCAGAAGATCAAGACTCAATCATAACAGCTACAAGGGCTTGAATGAAAAGTAATGCCTCCATCTTCGTAACTCCTCAACCGATGGCAGTACTGGTATGTGGCAGGTACTGGCTTGTTCAGTAGACGCTTCTCTACTGTTCAATTTTGGCAGCAAGCCTTAGCATTGAACAGTTGTGTTGTTAAAGTGCGAAGTATGGAACCTTGCGCAGACGGTCGGTCAGTGCGACTTAAGCAACGTGCAGTCATTGAATTCTGGTCAGGGATCCTGTCTTGTGAGATGGGATTTAATAAACCTCTGACCATTTGAAGCAGCTCACCTGGATGGCATGCAGACACAACGTTGGACACAATGAAATATTTATTTGCGGCACCCCCCCCCCCCACCACCACCAGAAGAGTGAGTCCTTTCCAGGCAATAGACAAGGGTTCTACTGGGTTCTACTGGGCTTATTGAGGAAGATATAGTCCTTCAAATCACTTGGACCCTATCTTCAAAAAGGGGGGAAAGGGGACCCTAAGAATTACCACCCAGTCAGTCTGAAATTGATACCAGTAACTTTTTTGGATAAAGTTACAAATGTTGTGAATATATAATATCTCAATTTTCCAAAGGCCGTGACATGGTTTCTCACGATGTTCTCACAAAGGGGCTAAATGATGCAGCCCAGAATTGCATTGGCAATTTGTCTTCCATGCACCGACACACCCCTTCCCTCCTTTTCCCCAAAGAAGGACACAGAGGATGGTCTGGGTATTCATGTGCATTTATTGAGGAGAACAAGACATGATGCCCTCTTGACAGCTGAGCAGTGGGGTCACGTTCTCTCAGCCCTTCTCAGCTGCTGGCCTTTGCCACCACTCCCCTTCAGCCCTTCTTTGGGTAATAACTGTAGTAAACACAGCAGTATTTAGGGCAGTTGGTGCCAGGCATGTGGTATGCTTGCGACCCACAGCCCTTGTAGTTACACACGCCTCCAGAGTCTGCACAGGATTTGCCTGCAGAAAGGAGAGAGAGAAATCCAATTGAAAAAGACCAGAAGCGTCTTACTGCCTATACCCCCTGATGCCCTGGGACTTGTTGGTTTCAACCTGGAGGCCAAACTGCTGAGTCCAGGATCTTCCTTCTTTATTTTTTTGTATAGTTTGAGATTTCATGGAGTTGGGACCCGAAACCTGAACTCGGAATTCATTGATGTTTCATAGACACCTCCTACACCTAGCCGGAAGGTTATTTTATGCACAATATTTGGATTCGTTTTAGGCATGAAACACCCTTTGTAGACACTGAATCATCAGAAAGGAAAGGTATCAGAAAGGAAAGGTAATTTATTGATCTAGATGTGGGCGAGACTTCAGGGGAGAGTGCTTCTGGAGCATGGCCATACAGCCTGGAAAGCTCACAGCAACCATATAGTTGTCTTTTACCAGCATTGAATTCTTGTCCAAGCTGTAAGTCACCTTGATTCCCTGTGGATGAGAATGGCGGGGTAGAGTTGAGTTGTCTTGCTGGACCGCAAAATAGGGAGGCCCCTTCCCCTTCCCTCCTCACCCTGTGTACCTTCATCTTCCTCCTCCTCATCACCGTCTGGGCGTCTTGCCACCGCTTGGGCCCTGCGATCGAGGAGGTGGCGGTGGTGTCGCAGGGCCCAGAGAGTTCCACTGCTAAATGGCTCTTCCTGACTGTGAGAGCCGTTCAGCAGTGGAACTCTCTGCCCCGGAGTGTGGTGGAGGCTCCTTTTTTGGAAGCTTTTAAACAGAGGCTGGATGGCCATCTGTCAGGGGTGATTTGAATGCAATATTCCTGCTTCTTGGCAGGGGGTTGGACTGGATGGCCCATGAGGTCTCTTCCAACTCTTTGATTCTATGATTCTAAGTGAAAAGTCGCAAAATAAGGAGGCCCCTTCCCCTTCCCCTTCCTTCCTCACCCTGTTTACCTTCATCTTCCTCCTCCTCGTCACCGTCTGGGCCTCTTGCCATGGCTTGGACCCTGCGATTGAGGTGGTGGCGGTGGTGTCCTAGCAGCGGCAAGAGGCCCCAGCAGTGACCGTAAGGAAGAGGAGGAAGGCAAAGAGGCTGAGGAGGGAGGAAGAGCTGTCCCCTCACCTTCCTTACCTTCCTCCTCCTGGTTGCCACTGGGGACTCTTGCTGCCAAGCGGCATCAAGAAGACTTGGTTATGACCATGAGGAGGAAGAGGAAGGTTAAAAGGGCGAGGAAGGAGGAAGAGCTGCCTTCCCTTGCTCTACCTCATCGCTGCTTGGGCCTCTCTCCCTCTCTCTATATATACCGTGAAACAGCGAGTCCGTGGTAAGAGAACCACGAAGTAGCGAGGGAACACTGTACAGTCATCTCTTTGCATTTGCAGATTTGACATTTGTAGATTTGAATATTTGTGGATTGGATGAATGTGTTCACTCTACAAATCCCTAGGTCCGCCAGTGTGACTCTGTGGTCCCCTTTCCCCTGGGTCATCCTGGAGAACCTGGAGTTTCCTACAACAGTGTTCTCTCAGATCAGCCTTTGACCACGTCTTTGGGAGCTCCATAGGATAGCGTTGGGACAAACAAAAGATTGAGACAAATAAAATCTCTGAATCCCTGCTAACTTGGGAACACCAGAGAAATTTGTTTGAGAGACAGTTGCCTAGATGTAATGAAAGAGGCAGTTGAACAAGTGGAGCTGGGGAGAGAGGACCGATCTTTAGTGCTGACCACTAGCTAATTTTGAGACAGGAAGATTTATTGTCGAAGCCTTTCTTGGCCTGAATCACTGGGTTGTTGTAGGTTTTTCCGGGCTATATGGCCATGTTCTGGAGGCAATTTTTCTCCTGACGTTTCGCCTGCATCTGTGGAATCACCCTGGTCATTCCACAGATATATCAACCCATTTTTCCTACTTCCAACAGACCTCACTACCTCTGAGGATGCTTGCCATAGATGCAGGCGAAACGTCAGGAGAAAAATTGCCTCCAGAACATGGCCATATAGCCCGGAAAAACCTACAACAACCCAGTAAGATTTCTTCACACACCAAATAATATCAATCTCTGGGTCAGCAGTTGACAGTTTTGTCCGCCATGAGTAGTCACATGACTTTATTATTTATTTTCATTTCGTACTTTTGTACCCAGTCCTTCTCAACCCCGGGGAGGCGGGGGGGGGGGGGGGGCGGGACTCCGGGCGGCTTCACAACAAACACTCGTTTGAGTGCTAACCACAATAATAAAATACATTTAAACAATTAATTAAAATATATTACATTAATAAGACATTTGTTTCAAATCATGCAGGATTAAAATCAGAGTCTGGGCCAGTCCATTGTCATTCGTATCTCACTGAGTCTTATGCCTGATGGCTGCCTCTACTGTTCGAACACTTAGTCTCATAAACACATTTTGAGTTTTTTTTCCTGAAGAGCAGCAGGGAGGGGGCCAAGTCTGATGTCACTGGGAAGGGGGTGCCACAGGTGAGGGGCCACCACTGAGAATGCCCTGTCTCTCATCCCCACCACTTGCGTTTGCAATGGTGGTGAAATAGAGAGCAAGGCCTCTCCAGCTGATCTTAAGCCAACGTGGTGGCTCATACCTTAGTGGCCTGTTCTCTAGCTCCTTGGTCCTAAATCTTCCATCATTCAATATCAGTAATTCTAGAGGATACGCATCTCTAGTATGTCCATCTATGATTCACATATACTCAACCCAAAGAAACTCACGGATATTAATACCCTAAAGGCACCAGATCTCATCTGGTCTGGGAAGCTCTAGTTGGATGAGAGATCATCAATACATCCCATGGCTGTAGGCTTTATTTCAGAGGAAGGAATTTGGTAGACCCTGTTCGAAGTATTCCTTGCGTAAGAAAACTGTATGAAACCCATGTGCAACCATAAATGAAAGGCCAAATAATCACATGGCCGGAATCCTGGGAGTAAACCCTAGAAATCTCAACCTGTGGAATCAATTGCAGAATCCCAATAAGATTCAGTCCCATTTGCTCTTGGTGGAGTCACTCCACTCTGTCAATCCCCGAGTCTCCTTTACCACTCTACAGTAATACTCTTTTTGAAGCATGCTGACCAGAATTCTGCACAAAGGTTTGAATATGATTACACAAAAGGTTTACATAAAGCCACAACAACATCGACAGTTTCAACCTGATTCATGTCTTCCTCCATCCTGACACTCCCCATTCTTGATACCCCTCAGGAGTTCATTTCCTACCTTCAACGTTCATGGCGGTGGCCACCAACATCATGACAACCATCACAAGGTAAAGAGCCCTCATATTGGACAAAGAGGTCGGATCTCAGAACGAAAGAATGAACCAGTGGAGACGAGATGGAACTCGATGGTGGTTATGGTGGAGACCTGGCTGGTCCTTTTATAGGAGGTTTGCCTACCTAGGGTTCAGTAGGGATACCTGAGAAATCTGCATGCTGGCGTCATCCTGAGGCACATGACGTAGAAATAATTTCTTTGTAAATGCCGCACTTTAGCTGCTCTTTTCTAGAACAATGCATACCAATCGTGTTTTCAGTGCGCATTGTTTATGAACTCTTTCCCTCAACATTGTTTGCCTTTTCCTTTTGCAATCCTTTCCTTGATATTCATGAGCTACGCTCATGATGCAAAATCCGAGACTCTAGTCCAACCCTCTACTAAGCAAAGATACAGGAAAGATGCTCATCCACCCCTTGTTTAGAGACCTCCAAAGAAGAAGACTCCGCCGATCTTTCAAGGATATCTCATCATCATAGGCTATCACTCTTGGCAGAGTATGCTTGCTTTTCAAGGGCAGAGTCTTGGTGGTGGGTCCGTAGGTGACTTTAGAGACCTGTTCTGGATGCACATGTCCTTTCACAATGAGGACATCGATTTTCAGATAGGAGGTCCTGACAACAGTTGGCTTGATGCGCCTTCTTCCCCTTGACATGTTTCTCCCTTTTGCCCTCCATGCGTGCCTATTCAAATTCCACAGCACTGTTGGTAACACCTGACCTCCAGTTAGAAAGCTCAAGGGCCAGGGCTTCCCGGTTCTCTGTGTTTATACCACTGTTTAAAGTTTTAGCTTTAAGCCCATCTTTATAGCTCTTTTCCTGCCCACCAACATTCCCTTTTCCATTCTTGAGTTGGGAGTATAGTAACTGTTTGGGGTCATCAGCCTTCATCACAGCGTGCTGGTGGTCTTTCTTCTTCCAGCACACTGACATTTGTCCGCTTGTCTTCCAAAGAGATTTGCAGGATTTTCCAGAGGCAGCGCTGATGGAATCATTCCAGGAGTTGAATGTGACGTCTTTAAACTGTCCACATCTCGCAGGCGCATAGCAGGGTTGGGGGGACAATAGCTTTATAAACAAGCAGCTTGGTATCCCTACACTCTCTGCTTCATTCGGAAAAATGCTGCACTTGCAGAGCTCAGGTGGTGTTGAATTTCAGTATCAATCAATGTTGACTTTTGTGGAGGGGTGGCTGCCAAGGTAGTGGAAACGGTCAACATTTTCTAATGTTACATCATTAAGCTGTATTCCTGGCATTGGAGAGCGATTGGCTGGTGACTGCTGGAAGAGCACTTTGGTTATCTCAATGTTTAATGTCAGGCCGAGCTACACGTATGCTTCTGCAAAGGTGTTTAGAGTGGCTTGTAGGTCTTTTTCTGAATGCACACAGACGACGCTGTCATCAGCATACTGGAGTTCTATAACAGATGTTGTTGTGACCTTGGTTTTGGCTTTCAGTCTGCTGAGGTTAAATAGCTTCCCATCTGTCCGATAGATGATTTCCATTCCGCTGGGAAGCGTCCCATCAACAAGATGAAGTATCATAGTGATGAAGATGGAGAATAAAGTTGGGGCAATAACACATCCCTGTTTGACACCTGATTCCACCTTAAATGGGTCACTAGGGGAGCCATTGCTCTCCAGGACTGTTGCCATCATGTCATCATGGAGGAGCTGCAGGATATTCACAAATTTGTTAGGGCGCTCATTTTTCCCCGAGGATGGTCCAGAGAGCGCTGCGATTCACTGTGTCGAATGCCTTTGCAAGGTCAATGAATGTCATGTACAGAGGTTGATTTTGTTTCCTGAATTTTTCTTGGAGCTGTCGTGCAGTGAAGATCATGTCCACGGTTCCTCTGGAGGGGCGGAAGCCATTCTGGGATTCTGGGAGGGTGCCTTCTGAGAGGGGCAGAAGGCGGTTTGCAAGGATTCTTGCAAGGATTTGCCAAGCGGAGGTTAAAGGGAGATACCTCAATAGTTTCCACATTCTGTTCTTTCCCCTTTTGGGGTGATGATGGTGGCATCCTTGAAATCTGCTGGGGTTTTCTCAGTCACCCACACTTTTTCAGTGAGCTGCAGGCATGTAGCCGGGGGGGGGGGGGGGGTTGGGGGGCTTCATTGTGGTCCGCGTTATTTAAACTGTTATGTTTATTCATATCATGATCTGATCGCCATGCTCAATATATCCCATATGCATGGGGGTATTGGGGTAACGATGCAAAAGGTTTGCTAGGGTAGACCCTCTTTCACTCTGACTCAGCCCCCTCCTAACCAAACTCACCCCCCCCCCCCCGACACAAAATCCTGGCTATGGGCCTGATGAGCTAGTGGAGTTGTTGTGTCAGCTCAGGTCCTCCCTATTTAAAGATTTCAGCAGGGATCCCATCAAGTCCGCTGACTTTGTTATTGGCTGATTGTTGCACCCCAGAGTAGAAACAGGACCCCCTAATCATTAAATACACCACACCTTGGATGAAAAAAGAGTCATCTTTATTTGAAGAATAATTGGAGCCAATAAAAGAGAGGAATATAAAGTTGATAAAAGTCCAAAAGCAAAAAGCCAAATAAGCAGTAAGATAAAACTGTAATTGAACATGGGAATACGGAATAATGGATGATGAGACTGGATTCTGATTTTACTGTTGAGGCGCTAATGATTGTTATACAGATGTTTAATGATTTATGTTACAATTGTTTTTAATTGCCCTATACTTGTCTTGTGATGTTTTGTATTGATGTTGTTCACCGCTTTGAGTCGCCTGAGGGCTGAGAAAAGCGATATATAAATAAAGTAAACAAACAAACAAACAAATAAATAAATAAATAAATAAACAGTGTCCAAACATAGGAATAATATCAAAGATCCAAAATCTTGCTGTTTAAATCCAGATGCAAAGAACTATCAAATGCCTTCTATAAAAACCATGAACATAGACATTGCTAATCCACTAGAAAAGCTAGGAAACCTAGGCCACAAGAATATCCAAAAGACTTGACTTGAAATCAAACGATGCCTAGTCTGAAGGAATTTCCCTAAGAGCTCAATTTAAGTCCCAGAAACTGATTTCTACTCCCTCCAATCTTTGGCTGTAATTGCCGAATTCTTTCTGATCTGTGTAAACATTGGGCCTCTCTACTGTTTCGGCTAATTTCCAGCTGTGGCTGGTCTTAGCTATCTCTTCATTAACTGCAGGTGTGAAACTATCTTGGAGGCTCGAGCCTGGAGAAGGGAGTGAACTTTCCTGTAAACCCGAGCCTGGAATTATCTCATGAGAACTTAGCCTTTCCCCTGACCCTTCTCGATCAGAATCTGTAGTAACCATATTGTCCAAAGTGTCTCCATTTTGCACCTTATCCTCATTGACATCCAAGACAGGCTCAGAAACATTAGAAGGGGGAAACACTATAACAGATTCAGGGTGAAACACAGGCTGAGTACCAACACTGATGGCATTGCTGAATTCTTCCAGACTAGGCAGAGCTGCAAGCTAATCCCTGGTTTGTTGTTGTGGGATTTGTGAAAGAACCTCTTTGGCTACAGTGGAGCTGCGATTCAGGAGGCTTTGGTAGTGTTCTTTCCAACGTAGTGCAACTGATTTTTTGTCCTTCAGAAGTTTGGTTCCATCTGATGAGCGTAGAGGTTGTATGCCATGGTTTCTTGGTCCATAGATGACCTTTGTGGCTTTGAAAAATCCCTGAGCACCATGGGTATCTGCCAGGGGTTGGATTTCTTCTGCCTTCTTTGTCCACCAGACGTTCTTGAGTTCCCTTGTCCTTCTTTGGACCTCAGCTTTTGCACTGGCATAGATCTTTTTCTTGGCAGCACAATTGACGTCTCTCTGCCATGTTTGGAAGGCTTTCCTTTTCTTAGTTTTAGGATCTCGTTGTCATTTATGTCAAACCAATCTTGATGTTTCTTGGTTTGATATCCAATAGTTTCTTTGCAGGCTGTGATGAAGGCTGATGTCCCCAAACAGTTACTATACTCCCAACTCAAGAATGGAAAAGGGAATGTTGGTGGGCAGGAAAAGAGCTATAAAGATGGGCTTAAAGCTAAAACTTTAAACAGTGGTATAAACACAGAGAACCGGGAAGCCCTGGCCCTTGAGCTTTCTAACTGGAGGTCAGGTGTTACCAACAGTGCTGTGGAATTTGAATAGGCACGCATGGAGGGCAAAAGGGAGAAACATGTCAAGAGGAAGAAGGTGCATCAATCCAACTGTTGTCAGGACCTCCTATCTGAAAATTGATGTCCTCATTGTGAAGGAACATGTGCATCCAGAATAGGTCTCTACAGTCACCTACGGACCCACCACCAGGACTCTGCACTTGAAAAGCAAGCATACTCTGCCAAGAGTGATAGCCTATGATGATGAGATATCCTTGCAAGTTCGGCAGAGTCTTCTTTGGAGGTCTCTAAACAAGGGGTGGATGAGCATCTTTCCTGTATCTTTGCTTAGTAGAGGGTTGGACTAGAGTCTCGGATTTTGCATCATGAGTGTAGCTCATGAATATCAAGGAAAGGATTGCAAAAGGAAAAGGCAAACAATGTTGAGGGAAAGAGTTCATAAACAATGCGCACTGAAAACACGATTGGTATGCATTGTTCTAGAAAAGAGCAGCTAAAGTGTGGCATTTACAAAGAAATTATTTCTACGTCATGTGCCTCAGGATGACGCCAGCATGCAGATTTCTCAGGTATCCCTACTGAACCCTAGGTAGGCAAACCTCCTATAAAAGGACCAGCCAGGTCTCCACCATAACCACCATTGAGTTCCATCTCGTCTCCACTGGTTCATTATTTCGTTCTGAGATCCGACCTCTTTGTCCAATATGAGAGCTCTTTACCTTGTGATGGTTGTCATGATGTTGGTGGCCACCGCCATGAACGTTGAAGGTAGGAAATGAACTCCTGAAGGGTATCAAGAATGGGGAGTGTCAGGATGGAGGAAGACATGAATCAGGTTGAAACTGTCGATGTTGTTGTGCCTTTATGTAAACCTTTTGTGTAATCATATTCAAACCTATGTGTAGAGTTCTGGTCAGCACATTTCAAAAAGAGTATTACTGTAGAGTGGTAAAGGAGACTCAGGGATTGACGGAGTGGAGTGACTCCACCAAGAGCAAAAGGGACTGAATCTTATTGGGATTCTGCAATTGATTCCACAGGTTGAGATTTCTAGGGTTTACTCCTAGGATTCCGGCCATATGATTATTTGGCCTTTCATTTATTGTTACACATGGGTTTCATACAGTTTTCTTACACAAGGAATACTTCGAACAGGGTCTACCAAATTCCTTCCTCTGAAATAAACCCCACAGGCATGGGATGTATTGATGATCTCTCATCCAACTAGAGCTTCCCAGACCAGATGAGATCTGGTGCCTTTAGGGTATTAATATCCATGAGTTTCTTTGGGTTAAGTATATGTGAATCATAGATACACATGCTAGAGATGCGTACCCTCTAGAATTATTGATATTGAATGATGGAAGATTTAGGACCAAGGAACCAGACCACAGGTTCGAGCCACCGCATTGGCTTAAGATCAGCTGGAGAGGCCTTGCTTTCAATTTCACCACCATCGCAAATGCAAATGGTGGGGACGAGAGACAGGGCCTTCTCAGTGGTGGCCCCTCACCTGTGGAACCCCCTTCCCAGTGACATCAGACTGGCCCCCTCCCTGCTGTTCTTCAGAGAAAAAAACTCAAAACATGTTTATGAGACCAAGCGTTCGAACAGTAGAGGCAGCCATCAGGCATAAGACTCAGTGAGATACGAATGACAATGGACTGGCCCAGACTCTGATTTTAAACCCGCGTGATTTGAAACAAATGTCTTATTAATGTAATATATTTTAATTAGTTGTTTAAATGTGTTTTATTATTGTCCCCCCCCCCCCCCCGGGGTGGAGAAGGACTGGGTACAAAAGGACGAAATGAATAATAAATAATAAAGTCATGAGACTACTCATGGTGGACAAAACTGTCAACTGCTGACCCAGAGATTGATATTATTTGATGTGTGAAGAAATCTTCCTGTCTCAAAATTAGCTAGTGGTCAGCACTAAAGATCGGTCCTCTCTCCCCAGCTCCACTTGTCCAACTGCCTCTTTAATTACATCTAGGCAACTGTCTCTCAAACACATATCTCTGGTGTTCCTAAGTTAGTAGGGATTCAGAGACTTTATTTCCCTCAATCTTTTGTTTGTCCCAACGCTATCCTATGGAGCTCCCAAAGACGTGGTCAAAGGCTGATCTGTTGTAGGAAACTCCAGGTTCTCCAGGATGACCCAGTGGAAAGAGGACCACAGAGTCACACTGGCGGACCTACAGATTTGTAGAGTGAACACAGTAATCCAATCCACAAATATTCAAATCTACAAAAGTCAAATCTGCAAATGCAAAGAGATGACTGTACAGTGTTCCCTCGCTACTTCGTGGTTCTCTTACCACGGACTCGCTGTTTCACGGTATATATATATATAGAGAGAGAGAGAGAGCGAGAGAGAGAGAGAGGCCCCAGCAGCGAGGAGGAAGAGCAAGGGAAAGAGGGCAAGGGGGCAGCTCTTCCTCCTTCCTCGCCCTTTTAACCTTCCTCTTCCTCCTCATGGTCACAACCAAGTCTTCTTGATGCCGCTTGGCAACAAGAGGCTCCGATGGCGACCAGGAGGAGGAAGGTAAAGAAGGTGAGAGGACAGCTCTTCCTCCCTCCTCAGCCTCTTTGCCTTCCTCCTCTTCCATATGGTCACTGCTGGGGCCTCTTGATGCTGCTTGGACACCACCGCCACCTCCTCAATCACAGGGTCCAAGCGGTGGCAAGAGGCCCAGACGGTGACGAGGAGGAGGAAGATGAAGGTAAACAGGGTGAGGAGGGAAGGGGAAGGGGCGCCCCTATTTTGCGGCTTTTCACTTAGCGTGGGTGGTCCAGGAAGACAATTCAACTCTACCCCGCCATTCTCATCCAAGGGGAATCAAGGTGGCTTACAGCTTGGACAAGAATTCAATGCTGGTAAAAGACAGCAATATGGTTGCTGTGAGCTTTCCAGGCTGCATGGCCATGCTCCAGAAGCACTCTCCCCTGTAGTCTCACCCACATCTAGATCAATAAATTACCTTTCCTTTCTGATACCTTTCCTTTCTGATGATTCAGTGTCTACAAAGGGTGTTTCATGCATAAAACTAATCCAAATATTGTGCATAAAATAACCTTCCGGCTAGGTGTAGGAGGTGTCTATGCAACATCAATGAATTCCGAGTTCAGGTTTCGGGTCCCAACTCCATGAAATCTCATACTATACAAATAAATAAAGAAGGAAGATCCTGGACTCAGCAGTTTGGCCTCCAGGTTGAAACCAACAAGTCCCAGGGCATCAGGGGGTATAGGCAGTAAGACGCTTCTGGTCTTTTTCAATTGGATTTCTCTCTCTCCTTTCTGCAGGCAAATCCTGTGCAGACTCTGGAGGCGTGTGTAACTACAAGGGCTGTGGGTCGCAAGCATACCACATGCCTGGCACCAACTGCCCTAAATACTGCTGTGTTTACTACAGTTATTACCCAAAGAAGGGCTGAAGGGGAGTGGTGGCAAAGGCCAGCAGCTGAGAAGGGCTGAGAGAACGTGACCCCACTGCTCAGCTGTCAAGAGGGCATCATGTCTTGTTCTCCTCAATAAATGCACATGAATACCCAGACCATCCTCTGTGTCCTTCTTTGGGGAAAAGGAGGGAAGGGGAGTGTAGGTGCATGGAAGACAAATTGCCAATGCAATTCTGGGCTGCATCATTTAGCCCCTTTGTGAGAACATCGTGGGAAACCATGTCACGGCCTTTGGAAAATTGAGGTATTACATATTCACAACATTTGTAACTTTATCCAAAAACGTTACTGGTATCAATTTCAGACTGACTGGGTGGTAATTCTTAGGGTCTCCTTTCCACCTTTTTTGAAGATAGGCTCCAAGTGATTTGAAGGACGATATCTTCCTCAATAAGCCCAGTAGAACCCAGTAGAACCCTTGTCTATTGCCTGGAAATGACCCACTCTTCTGGGGTGTGTGTGTGTGTGTGCGTGCTTTTTGTTTGATCATTAAATGCCAAACACTAAACTGTTGCATAGCCATAACCTAGAGATATGGAGTTTTTTAAGCAGAGGCTGGATGACCATCTGTTAGGAGTGCTTTGGTTGCATCTTCCTGTCTGGTAGAATGGGGCTAGACTGGATAGACCTTGGGTGCTTTTCCAATTCATAACATTCTATGCTATCCTGTGGTAGCTTTCTAGCTTCCTCAGTCTTTTTTTGGCATGCATTTGGGTTGTTCAACATTTAAGATTAGGGATGCCATTTTGCAATGCCATTGGGACTTCAACATCCATTGCTTTTGATAATCTCTGTGTGTGTGTGTCTTGGAACTAAACCAGTGGATACCAGGCGTCAACTGTGTTACACTTTGATTCTGCTTTAATTGTCATTAATTGTCATTAAATCACCTGAGAGTTGTAAACATCACTCTCTAAATTGCCAAAAGGAAAACTACGAGACTATCCATACTACAGAATTATATCAGTTTGACCCCATTTAAACTGGCATAGAATCCTGGAATTTCCACTTTTGTTATGGCACCAGAACTGGGGGTGGTGATGGCTCTGGCGTGGACTGGTCCATGAGGTCACAAAGAGTCGGAAGTGACTAAACGAATAAACAACAACAACAACAACAACACACACACATATATATGACTATAAATCCCAGTTAATGTGGTGTTCAATTGCTATAATCCTGCAGCTGCCCCCGGTCACACTCTCTCAGCCTCAGAAGAAGCCAATGGCAAACGTCTTCTGAACAAATCTTGCTTAGAGAACCCCATAATAGGGTCACCTTGGGTTGGAAACAACTTGAAGTCACACAGCAGCAACAACAAATGGCTAGACCAGGGGTCCTCAAACTAAGGCTCCGGAGGTTGGACTCAAACTATGTCCCTCCAAGGTCATTTACTCGGCCCTCGCTCAGGGTCAACCTAAGTCTAAAATGACTTGAAAGCACACAATAACATCAATCTTATCTGATCAGCCAAAAGCAGGCCCACACTTCCCATTGAAATACTAATAAGTGTTAAAATTGTTCTTCATTTTAATTATTGTATTGTTTTTAAGTGTCTTTTGGACTACAAATATGTGCAGAGTGGATAGGAATTCATTCATGTTTTTTTCAAATTACATTCCGGCCCTCCAACAGTTTAAGGGACTGTGACCTGGCCCTCTGTTTAAAAAGTTTGAGGACTCCTGGGGTAGACGAATGGTTCTCACAGGCATTTTCATGACTTCTGCAAAACTTGCTAAACAGGCTAGTTTTCCTTTTTATGAACTACAACTGAAGCATTTTCTGCAGATTCCACTGTAAAAACTGCAAGTTGTTGCTAATGGATTCGTGTAAATATGTGACATCCATAAACCTTTTTCCTATTGCTAATGTTTTGCAACCCCAACATTGACCCAAGGAGACCCCATTTGGGACCGGGACCTGTGCCGTCACACCCAGACGCTAAAACCTTAAAACTAACATGTGCTCCTCTCTTTATCTGGGTGAACTGCTGGTGTCAAGACCCAGGCAGACCAGCAAGGCAGAACAGCAGTTAAAGAGTTAACAGAAGGTCTTTAATGTCAATTAACACATGAAAAAGGGCTCTTAAAAGCAGAGCAATAAACACAAAAGAGCTTGCAGCCAGCAGGAATGTAAATAAACAAAGGTCCAGGCAGTCAGCGCTGCAAAAAGTAAAGCAAGAATAACACAGGCAAAAGGCTTGAAGTCAGCGTCAAAACTCAGTCAATTCCGAAGTCCAAACAAATCATTAAGCAGTATTCAGCATGAAGAGCGATCCAACGAAGTCACAGGGGATAAGCAGGAGCGTAGAGTGGTCAAGGCAGTCCAAGGGTCAGGGCAGGAGATAAGACTCACGATTCCAATTCCGGCAAGGTCGTCAGCACAGTCAGGAAGCCACGAAGCTGTAAGCAGGAACTCAAGGCAAGAGTTTAGGAACAAGACACACGGAAACACGACACTTTGAACTCTGCAACTAGACTGCTCCCAAGCTACTCCTTAAATCTCATCAGAGTCACTGGATTCACCTCCAGGTGCATCCATTTCCACAGGTGAATCACGACTTCTCCATTGCTGCCATTCTGCACTTCGGACTGCATCCTGCGAAGCAGTATCTGAAACCCAAATGTCTATGAAACCATGGAACTCATCGCTGGAAGTTGGAGCATTAACCACATCTAAAACTTCTTGGACCCTGGTCCAATCCAGCTCTTCATCCTCGCTGTCAAACTCCCCGCAATCTGCTACATCTTTAAGCCGTTTGGAAATAGATTCCCCATCACTGTCTGAGCTGCGTGCTACTCGCTTTACACCACGGTAATCCTCCACTTCCATTTCCTCACGAGTAAACCCCTCAAAGTCTTCCTCATCCGTAGGCTCTAAGAACAATTCCCTAATGCGCTTCAGCTGTTGCTGAGCGTCTTCTTCTTCCAAGCCTCGTTTCCTCCTACTATCACTAGTAGCTACATGAGGCACACGCTGAGTTACAACAGCTGGAGGTCTTTCTTTGAAGCAATAACTCAATACTTTCAGCAACTGATGCCAGTCAAGGTGTGAGCATCAACAAAATATTTATTTCCAAAATCCTTGGCAGACTTGGCACAGCTTGATAAAGTTACAACACAAACAGTCAATTTGGGAAACCATAGAGATGTCCTTTCTTTCCCTTTTCTTGAATTACTGAGGTAACTTTTCTCCAAATGGTAGAAAAAATCCTGGGATATTTCACCCTAACCCTGAGCTGCAATGGTTAGAAAGAATAGGTCTTCCCCTATCTAAGCACAAGGTCACTTCTGGAGATGAAGTCATGTTCAATAGTACTCAATAACAATTTCTCTCTATTTCTCAATATCTCAATTGCTTTTCTTAATAACTCAATGTCTTAATTGCTTTTCTTAATTGCTTTTCTTAACCCACCGGTGGCGCAGTGGGTTAAAGCAATAAGCTGCTGAGCTTGCTGATCGAAAGGTCGCAGGTTCGATTTTGGGGAGCAGCGTGAGCTTCCGCTGTCAGCCCTAGCTTCTGCCAACCTAGCAGTTGGAAAACATGCAAATGTGAGTAGATCAATAGGTACCGCTCCGGCGGGAAGGTAACGGCGCTCCATGCAGTCATGCTGGCCACATGACCTTGGAAGTGTCTACGGACAACGCTGGCTCTTAGAAATGGAGATGAGCACCACACCCCAGAGTCAGACATGACTAGACTTAATGTCAGTGGACTACCTTTACCTTTACCTTTCTTAATAACTCCATTTCTTTCTCTGTCTAAATAACTCAATAACTCAATTGTACTCAATTACTCAATTGCTAATCTATCTATCTTTCTCAATATCTCAATTGTACTCACAATGACTTTTCAGAGCTTTGCCTGTCTGACCTAACAGCACATCTGAGGCTTTTTCTCTACTGAAGGAGGCAGGGGAGATTCCAAAATGGAGGTCTCAACCCCAGGAAAAAGGGCGGACTCTAAACCCAAAGAGATACTTTCTAAACCAATAACTGCAGAGGGCCTGCAGCCTGGCTTTCCAGACTCTGATACTGTTTAACTTCCGGAGTGCTGCTGGGTCTGTAGCAACCCTAGGGAAATGCAAAGGAATGCTACCCCATGCAGCTAAAAGGCAACGTAAACCATGCTCCAGGAAGACGGAATAGGACCCATAGTTTAAGAAACAATGAACTAAAGTGGCAATGCCATTCCTTGCATCCAGACACATTCCTTTTCATGGTATTCTATTCGATTACCACTGGAGGGTACTGTTGGCTATCATCAGTGCTTCCCAAGAACAGACAGAACAGACAAACATCCCGAGCTCTGAGGATTACCTGGGAAGGAATCCCACTGGAGCATTGCAGCGCACCCAAATACCTGGGAGTCACTCTGGACCGTTCTCTGACCTACAAGAAGCACTGCCTGAACATCGAACAAAAAGTGGGTGCTAGAAACAATATCATACGAAAGCTGACTGGCACAACCTGGGGATCACAACCAGATACAGTGAAGACATCTGCCCTTGCGCTTTGCTACTCTGCTGCTGAGTACGCATGCCCAGTGTGGAACACATCTCACCATGCTAAAACAGTGGATGTGGCTCTTAATGAGACATGCCGCATTATCACGGGGTGTCTGCGCCCTACACCACTGGAGAAATTACACTGCTCAGCCAGTATTGCACCACCTGACATCCGCCGGGAAGTTGCAGCCAATAGTGAAAGGACCAAGGTAGAGACATCTCCAGCTCATCCCTTGTTTGGGTATCAGCCAGCACGTCAACGACTTAAATCAAGAAATAGGTTTCTTAGATCTACAGAGACACTCACTGGAACACCTCAGCAAGCAAGAGTTCAAAAGTGGCAGGCTCAAACCCAGCACCTCAATCCGTGGGTGATACCAGATGAGAGACTCCCCCCTGGGCACACAGAAGACGGGGCGACTTGGAAGGCGCTGAACAGACTGCGCTCTGGCACCACGAGATGCAGAGCCAACCTTCAGAAATGGGGCTACAAAGTTGAATCCACGACATGCGAGTGCGGATAAGAGCAAACCACTGACCACCTGCTGCAACGCCACCTGAGCCCTGCCACATGCACAATGGAGGACCTCCTTGCAGCAACACCAGAGGCACTCCAAGTGGCCAGATACTGGTCAAAGGACATTTAATCAGCTACCAAGTTTGCAAAATTTGTGGGTTTTTTTATCTGTTTGTTTGTTTTGTTCTGTTAGAAATGTAATACAATGTTCTGGTTGCAGATGACACGATAAATAAATAAGTGCTTCCCAAGGGAATGGCCAAAGGCTGACTCAGGCTACATCTACACTGCCCTATAATCCAGTTTTAGAATGTGGATTAATTGCATTGATCTGGATTATAGAGTCTGATAATCTAGTGCAACGCAGATAATCCACATTCTGAAACTAGACAGATCCAGCCTCAGACATTAATTTATTAACTCAACAGACCAGTGACCTAGGGTGCTTCCACACTGTAGAATTAATGTAGATTGATATCCCTTTTACAGGCATGGCTAAATGCTATGGAATCATAGGAGTTGTAATTTTACAAGTGTCAAACTGCGTTAATTCTACAGTATAGATGCACCACTGGTTCCATAAACCTGTTGAGTTTCTGAAACAGGTGTGAAAGTGAACCTGATCTGGAGGAACCCCAGCCTTTTCGAACCATCTTTTCCCTTTGCTGCCTTTTAAAATCTTTGTTCTCTGCTTAGTGAGCTATTGTAATAAACAGTTGTAGAGCAGGAATGCGACTACATTGTAGAATGAATGCAGTTTGACACCACTTGAATCTGCCAAGGCACAGTGCTACAGAATCATGGGAATCATAGTTTTACAAAGTCCTAAGTCTGCTAGGAAAGGCAAGATTTAGAATTGTTATCAAGTCACGGCTACTCCTCTATTCTGCTTTGGTTAGACCACACCTGGAATACTGTGTCCAATTCTGGGCACCACAATTCAAGAGAGATATTGACAAGCTGGAGTGTGTCCAGAGGAGGGCGACTAAAATGATCAAGGGTCTGGAGAACAAGCCCTATGAGGAGCGGCTTAAGGAGCTGGGCATGTTTAGCCTAAAGAAGAGAAGGCTGAGAGAGGATATGATAGCCATGTATAAATATGTGAGAGGAAGCCACAGGGAGGAGGGAGCAAGCTTGTTTTCTGCTTCCCTGGAGACTAGGACGCGATGGAACAATGGCTTCAAACTACAAGAGAGGAGATTCCATCTGAACATGAGGAAGAACTTCCTGACTGTGAGAGCCGTTCAGCAGTGGTACTCTCTGCCCCGGAGTGTGGTGGAGGCTCCTTCTTTGGAAGCTTTTAAACAGGGGCTGGATGGCCATCTGTCAGGGGTGATTTGAATGCAATATTCCTGCTTCTTGGCAGAATGGGGTTGGACTGGATGGTCCATGAGGACTCTTCCAACTCTTTGATTCTATGATTCTATGATTCTAACCACCCCTCTGCAAGGATCCATAATTCACCAAGGGTTCAGAAATAAATATATGATTTTTCATCTCTGGAAAAGACTTGTGCAAGTTCTAAGCATTAGAAGATCAAGAAGATCAAGACTCAATCATAACAGCTACAAGGGTTGAATGAAAAGTAATGCCTCCATCTTCGTAACTCCTCAACCGATGACAGGACTGGTATGTCGCAGGTACTGGCTTATTCAGTAGACTCTTCTCTAGTGTTCAATTTTGGCAGCAAGCCTTAGCATTGAACAATCGTGTTGTTAAAGTGCGAAGTATGGAACCTTGCGCAGACGGTCGGTCAGTGCGACTTAAGCAACGTGCAGTCATTGAATTCTGGTCAGGGATCCTGTCTTGTGAGATGGGATTTAATAAACCTCTGACCATTTGAAGCAGCTCACCTGGATGGCATGCAGGCACAACATTGGATACAATGAAATATTTATTTGCGGCTTCCACTGCCGCAGAGTTAGTCCTTATAGGCGCATACCTGTGTTTGGTCTGAACCTTCATCAGTATGTCAAAGCCTGGAGGAACAGAAATGCTTTTAGCTGATAGAACGAGAGCAAAGTTGGGGCCATCTGGTCATCTCTGGGGATTAGTCCCAAAATCTGGGAGCAAACACCAAGAAGGCCCTCTTCGCCTTGTTGCCACCAAGCAGGTCTGTGAAGTTGGAGGACAGAAAAAAGCACACACACACACACACCAGAAGAGTGAGTCCTTTCCAGGCAATAGACAAGGGTTCTACTGGGTTCTACTGGGCTTATTGAGGAAGATATAGTCCTTCAAATCACTTGGACCCTATCTTCAAAAAGGGGGGAAAGGGGACCCTAAGAATTACCACCCAGTCAGTCTGAAATTGATACCAGTAACTTTTTTGGATAAAGTTACAAATGTTGTGAATATATAATATCTCAATTTTCCAAAGGCCGTGACATGGTTTCCCACGATGTTCTCACAAAGGGGCTAAATGATGCAGCCCAGAATTGCATTGGCAATTTGTCTTCCATGCACCGACACACCCCTTCCCTCCTTTTCCCCAAAGAAGGACACAGAGGATGGTCTGGGTATTCATGTGCATTTATTGAGGAGAACAAGACATGATGCCCTCTTGACAGCTGAGCAGTGGGGTCACGTTCTCTCAGCCCTTCTCAGCTGCTGGCCTTTGCCACCACTCCCCTTCAGCCCTTGTATGGGTATGGGTATTTACTGTAGTAAGCACAGCAGTATTTAGGGCAGCTGGTGCCAGGGATGTGGTATCTGTTCTTCCCACAGCCCTTGTAGTCACACACGCCTCCAGATCCTGCACAGGATTTGCCTGCAGAAAAGAGAGAAAAAATCCAATTGAAAAAGACCAGAAGCGTCTTACTGCATATGCCCCCTGATGCCCTGGGACTTGTTGGTTTCAACCTGGAGGCCAAACTGCTGAGTCCAGGATCTTCCTTCTTTATTTATTTGTATAGTATGAGATTTCATGGAGTTGGGACCCGAAACCTGAACTCGGAATACATTGATGTTGCATATACACCTCCTACACCTAGCCGGAAGGTTATTTTATGCACAATATTTGGATTCGTTTTATTTATTTATTTATTTATTTATTTATTTATTTCTTGCATTTATTAACCGCCGCTCTCAGCCCTAGGGCGACTCGTGGCGGTGTACAGTACATAAAAGACACTTTACAGAGAAATCAGGACAGCAAACTAACATCACTAATACACAACATCTAAATTACACTAAAATAATCCGCTCCGTCATATCGTGGAATCATAATCAATCTCGTAGTCGTAATTCATTCCGGTTGTCATTTCCAGTAACATAGCACTCAGTTGAATGCCTGCTCGAAGAGCCACGTCTTCAGGCCCTTACGAAAGGCCATGAGGGAGGGCGCCTGCCTGATGTCAGCAGGGAGGGAGTTCCACAGCCGGGGGGCCACCACCGAGAAGGCCCTCTCTCTCGTCCCCGCCAGACGTGCCTGTGAGGCAGGCGGGATCGAGAGAAGGGCCTCCCCAGATGATCTCAAGGTCCTCGTGGGCTCATAGGCCGAGACGCGGTCCGCAAGGTATTTTGGGCCGGAACCGTTTAGGGCTTTGTAGGATAACACCAGCACCTTAAATTGGGCCCGGTAGCAAATCGGCAGCCAGTGGAGCTGGAACAACAAGGGCGTTGTATGCTCCCTGCGTCCTGCTCCTGTTAACAACATGGCTGCCGCGCGCTGGACTAGCTGAAGCTTCCGGGCCGTCTTTAAGGGCAGCCCCACGTAGAGAGCGTTGCAGTAGTCAAGGCGGGATGTGACCAGAGCGTGTACCACCGTGGCCAAGTCAGACTTCCCAAGGTACGGGCGCAGCTGGCGCACAAGCCGAAGCTGTGCAAATGCTCCCCTGCATTTGCATGAAACACCCTTTGTAGACACTGAATCATCAGAAAGGAAAGGTATCAGAAAGGAAAGATCATTTATTGATCTAGATGTGGGTGAGACTTCAGGGGAGAGTGCTTCTGGAGCATGGCCATGCAGCCTGGAAAGCTCACAGCAGCCATATTGTTGTCTTTTACCAGCATTGAATTCTTGTCCAAGCTGTAAGCCACCTTGATTCCCCTTGGATGGGAATGGCGGGGTAGAGTTGAATTGTCTTTCTGGACCACCCACGCTAAGTGAAAAACCGCAAATTAGGGGCGCCCCTTCCCCTTCCCTCCTCACCCTGTGTACCTTCATCTTCCTCCTCCTCGTCACCATCTGGGCCTCTTGCCACCGCTTGGGCCCTGCGATTGAGGAGGTGGCGGTGGTGTCCAAGCAGCGTCAAGAGGCCCCAGCAGTGACCATAAGGAAGAAGAGGAAGGCAAAGAGGCTGAGGAGGGAGGAAGAGCTGTCCTCTCACCTTCTTTAGCTTCCTCCTCCTGGTCGCCACTGGGGCCTCTTGCTGCCAAGCGGCATCAAGAAGACTCGGTTGTGACCATGAGGAGGAAGAGGAAGGTTAAAAGGGCGAGGAAGGAGGAAGAGCTGCCCCCTTGCCCTCTTTCCCTTGCTCTACCTCATCGCTGCTGGTGCCCCCCCCTCTCTATATATATACCGTGAAACAGCGAGTCCGTGGTAAGAGAACCACGAAGTAGTGAGGGAACACTGTACAGTCATCTCTTTGCATTTGCAGATTTGACATTTGTAGATTTGAATATTTGTGGATTGGATGAATGTGTTCACTCTACAAATCTCTAGGTCCACCAGTGTGACTCTGTGGTCCCCTTTCCCCTGGGTCATCCTGGAGAACCTGGAGTTTCCTGCAACAGTGTTCTCTCAGATCAGCCTTTGACCACGTCTTTGGGAGCTCCATAGGATAGCGTTGGGACAAACAAAAGATTGAGACAAAGTCTCTGAATCCCTCATGTCCTTTCGAACAAGCCTTAAGACATGGCTGTTCGAGAGGGCATTTAATTAAGTGCTAAACAAGCAAACAATACGGTAATGAGAACTGGAATGGAACAAGGAATATGAGACTGGCTATGATTCCACTAAGAGACGAAGCGGATTTTTAGTGTAGTTTGTAATTTGTTGTATTGTTTATATGTTGTTGAAACTGGCTTTTGTAAGTGTCTTTATGTGTACTGTACACCGCCATGAGTCGCCCTTATGGGCTGAGAATGGCGGTTAATAAGTGCATCAAATAATAATAATAATAATAATAATAACTTAGGAACACCAGAGAAATGTGTTTGAGAGACAGTTGCCTCTATGTAACGAAAGAGGCAGTTGAACAAGTGGAGCTGGGGAGAGAGGACCGATCTTTAGTGCTGACCACTAGCTCATTTTGAGACAGGAAGATTTCTTCACACACCAAATAATATCAATCTCTGGGTCAGCAGTTGACAGTTTTGTCCACCATGAGTAGTCACATGACTTTATTATTTATTATTAATTTCGTACTTTTGTACCCAGTCCTTCTCAACCCCAACAAACACTCGTTTGAGTGCTAACTACAATAATAAAATACATTTAAACAATTAATTAAAATACATTACATTAATAAGACATTTGTTTCAAATCACGCAGGTTTAAAATCAGAGTCTGGGCCAGTCCATTGTCATTCGTATCTCATTAAGTCTTATGCCTGATGGCTGCCTCTACTGTTCAAACACTTGGTCTCATAAACACGTTTTGATTTTTTCCCCTGAAGAACAGCAGGGAGGGGGCCAAGTCTGATGTTACTGGGAAGGGGGTTCCACAGGTGAGGGGCCACCACTGAGAAGGCCCTGTCTCTCGTCCCCACCACTTGCCTTTGCGATGGTGGTGAAATAGAGAGCAAGGCCTCTCCAGCTGATCTTAAGCCAACGCGGTGGCTCGTTCCTTAGTGGCCTGTTCTCTGGTTCCTTGGTCCTAAATCTTCCATCATTCAATATCAATAATTCTAGAGGGTACGCATCTCTAGCATGTCCATCTATGATTCACATATACTCAACCCAAAGAAACTAATGGATATTAATACCCTAAAGGCACCAGATCTCATCTGGTCTGGGAAGCTCTGGTTGGCAGTTGGATGAGAGATCATCAATACATCCCATGCCTGTAGGGTTTATTTCAGAGGAAGGAATTTGGTAGAAACTACTCAAAGTATTCCTTGTGTAAGAAAACTGTATGAAACCCATGTGCAACCATAAATGAAAGGCCAAATAATCACATGGCTGGAATCCTGGGAGTAAACCCTAGAAATCTCAACCTGTGGAATCAATTGCAGAATCCCAATAAGATTCAATCCCATTTGCTCTTGGTGGAGTCACTCCACTCCGTCAGTCCCTGAGTCTTCTTTACCACTCTACAGTAATACTCTTTTTGAAGCATGCTGACCAGAACTCTGCACATAGGTTTGAATACGATTACACAAAAGGTTTACATAAAGCCACAACAACATTGACAGTTTCAACCTGATTCATGTCTTCCTCCATCCTGACACTCCCCATTCTTGATACCCTTCAGGAGTTCATTTCCTACCTTCAACGTTCATGGCGGTGGCCACCAACATCATGACAACCATCACAAGGTAAAGAGCCCTCATATTGGACAAAGAGGTCGGATCTCAAAAGGAAATAATGAACCAGTGGAGATGAGATGGAACTCGATGGTGGTTATGGTGGAGACCTGGCTGGTCCTTTTATAGGAGGTTTGCCTACCTAGGGTTCAGTAGGGATACCTGAGAAATCTGCATGCTGGCGTCATCCTGAGGCACATGACGTAGAAATAATTTCTTTGTAAATGCCACACTTTAGCTGCTCTTTTCTAGAACAATGCATACCAATCGTGTTTTCAGTGCCCATTGTTTATGAACTCTTTCCCTCAACATTGTTTGCCTTTTCCTTTTGCAATCCTGTCCTTGATATTCATGAGCTACACTCATGATGCAAAATCCGAGACTCTAGTCCAACCCTCTACTAAGCAAAGATACAGGAAAGATGCTCATCTAGCCCTTGTTTAGAGACCTCCAAAGAAGAAGACTCCGCCGATCTTTCAAGGATATCTCATCATCATAGGCTATCACTCTTGGCAGAGTATGCTTGCTTTTCAAGGGCAGAGTCTTGGTGGTGGGTCCGTAGGTGACTCTAGAGACCTATTCTGGATGCACATGTTCTTTCACAGTGAGGACATCGATTTTCAGATAGGAGGTCCTGACAACAGTTGGCTTGATGCGCCTTCTTCCCCTTGACATGTTTCTCCCTTTTGCCCTCCATGCGTGCCTATTCAAATTCCACAGCACTGTTGGTAACACCTGACCTCCTGTTAGAAAGCTCAAGGGCCAGGGCTTCCCGGTTCTCTGTGTTTATACCACTGTTTAAAGTTTTAGCTTTAAGCCCATCTTTATAGCTCTTTTCCTGCCCACCAACATTCCCTTTTCCATTCTTGAGTTGGGAGTATAGTAACTGTTTGGGGTCATCAGCCTTCATCACAGCCTGCTGGTGGTCTTTGCTTCTTCCAGCACACTGACATTTGTCCACTTGTCTTCCCAAGAGATTTGCAGGATTTTCCAGAGGCAGCGCTGATGGAATCATTCCAGGAGTTGCATGTGACGTCTTTAAACTGTCCACATCTCGCAGGCACATAGCAGGGTTTGGAGGACAATAGTTTTATAAACAAGCACCTTGGTATTCCTTCAGATGTCCCGGTCCTCAAACACTCTCTGCTTCATTTGGAAAAATGCTGCACTTGCAGAGCTCAGGTGGTGTTGAATTTCAGTATCAATCAATGTTGACTTTTGTGGAGAGGTGGCTGCCAAGGTAGCGGAAATGGTCAACATTTTCTAATGTTACATCATTAAGCTGTATTCCTGGAATTGGAGAGCGATTGGCTGGTGACTGCTGGAACAGCACTTTGGTTTTCTCAATGTTTAATGACAGGCCGGGCTTCACGTATGCTTCTGCAAAGGTGTTTAGAGTGCCTTGTAGGTCTTCTTCTGAATGTGCACAGACGACATTGTCATCAGCATACTGGAGTTCTATAACAGATGTTGTTGTGACCTTGGTTTTGGCTTTCAGTCTGCTGAGGTTAAATAGCTTCCCATCTGTCCGATAGATGATTTCCACACCGCTGGGAAGCTTCCCGTCAACAAGATGAAGTATCATAGTGATGAAGATGGAGAATAAAGTTGGGGCAATAACACATCCCTGTTTGACACCTGATTCCACCTTAAATGAGTCACTTTGGGAGCCATTGCTGTCCAGGGCTGTTGCCATCATGTCATCATGGAGGAGCCGCAGGATGTTCACAAATTTGTTAGGGCACCCAATTTTTTGGAGGATGGTCCAGAGAGCGCTGTGATTCACTGTGTCGAATGCCTTTGCAAGGTCAATGAATGTCATGTACAGAGGTTGATTTTGTTCCCTGCATTTTCCAGCCGGTGACTGGTCTTAGCTATCTCTTTTATTTATTTATTTATTTTATTTTATTTTATTTACTTTATTTGTATACCGCTGTTCTCAGCCCTTAGGCGACTCACAGCGGTTCACAACAAGAACAGCAGAAATTCCATGCTATCATAACACAGTATAAAAAACAGTTAGCATCATAACATATTATAGAAAAGTATACAATTAACAACAATATACAATGAACACCAATAGCCATTCACTAGCATCTCATCACTAAAAACATGATCCAGATCCATCATCCACTGTTCCATTCCTATGTTCATTACATTCATTGCACTAACTATTTGAACGCCTGCTCAAACAACCAGGTTTTCATTTTTTTGCGGAATACCATTAATGATGGAGCTAGTCTAATGTCCGTGGGAAGGGCGTTCCACAGCCGCAGGGCGACCACCGAGAAGGCCCTATCTCTCGTCCCTGTCAGCCGTGCCTGTGAGGCAGGCGGGATCGAGAGCAGGGCCTCCCCAGAAGATCTCAAAGTCCTGGTAGGTTCATAGGCAGAGATGCGGTCGGATAAGTAGCTTGGGCCGGAACCATTTAGGGCTTTAAAGGCCAACGCCAGCACTTTGAATTGAGCCCGGTAGCAAATCGGTAGCCAGTGGAGTTGGCGCAGCAGGGAGGTTGTATGCTCCCTTCGCTCCACTCCTGTTACAATCTCTTCATTAACTGCAGGTATGAAACTATCTTGGAGACTCGAGTCTTGAGAAGGGAGTGAACTTTCCTGCAAACCCGAGCCTGGAATTTTCTCATGATAACTTAGCCTTTCCCCTGACCTTTCTCGATCAGAATCTGTAGTAACCTTATTGTCCAAAGTGTCTCCATTTTGCACCTCATCCTCATTGACATCCAAGACAGGCTCAGAAACATTAGAAGGGGGAAATACTATAATAGATACAGGGTGAAACACAGGCTGAGTACCAACACTGATGGCATTGCTGACTTCTTCCAAACTAGACAGAGCTGCAAGTTCATCCCTGGTTTGTTGTTGTGGGATTTGTGAAAGAACCTCTTTGGCCACAGTGGAGCTGCGATTCAGGAGGCTTTGGTGGTGTTCTTTCCAGCGTAGTGCAATTGATTTTTTGTCCTTCAGAAGTTTGGTTCCATCTGATGAGCGTAGAAGCTGTATGCCATGGTTTCTTGGTCCATAGATGACCTTTGTGACTTTGAAAAATCCCTGAGCACCATGGGTATCTGCCAGGGGTTGGATTTCTCCTGCCTTCTTTGTCCACCAGACATTCTTGAGTTCCCTTCTCCTTCTTTGGACCTCAGCTTTTGCACTGGCATAGATCTTTTTCTTAGCAGCACAATTGACGTCTCTCTGCCATGTTTGGAAGGCTTTCCTTTTCTTAGCTTTAGGATCTCGTTGACATTTACGTCAAACCAATCTTGATGTTTCTTGGTTTGATACCAAATAGTTTCTTTGCAGGCTGTGATGAAGGCTGATGTCCCCAAACAGTTACTATACTCCCAACTCAAGAATGGAAAAGGGAATGTTGGTGGGCAGGAAAAGAGCTATAAAGATGGGCTTAAGGCTAAACTTTAAACAGTGGTATAAACACAGAGAACCAGGAAGCCCTGGCCCTTGAGCTTTCTAACTGGAGGTCAGGTGTTACCCACAGTGCTGTGGAATTTGAATAGGCACGCATGGAGGGCAAAAGGGAGAAACATGTCAAGAGGAAGAAGGCGCATCAAGCCAACTGTTGTCAGGACCTCCTATCTGAAAATCGATGTCCTCACTGTGAAAGAACATGTGCATCCAGAATAGGTCTCTACAGTCACCTACAGACCCACCACCAAGACTTTGCACTTGAAAAGCAAGCATACTCTGCCAAGAGTGATAGCCTATAATGATGATATATCCTTGCAAGATCGGCGGAGTCTTCTTCTTTGGAGGTCTCTAAACAAGGGGTGGATGAGCATCTTTCCTGTATCTTTGCTTAGTAGAGGGTTGGACTAGAGTCTCGGATTTTGCATCATGAGTGTAGCTCATGAATATCAAGGAAAGGATTGCAAAAGGAAAAGGCAAACAATGTTGAGGGAAAGAGTTCATAAACAATGGGCACTGAAAACACGATTGGTATGCATTGTTCTAGAAAAGAGCAGCTAAAGTGCGGCATTTACAAAGAAATTATTTCTACGTCATGTGCCTCAGGATGACGCCAGCCTGCATATTTCTCAGGTATCCCTACTGAACCCTAGGTAGGCAAACCTCCTATAAAAGGACCAGCCAGGTCTCCAACATAACCACCATCGAGTTCCATCTCGTCTCCACTGGTTCATTATTTCGTTCTGAGATCCGACCTCTTTGTCCAATATGAGGGCTCTTTACCTTGTGATGGTTGTCATGATGCTGGTGGCCACCGCCATGAACGTTGAAGGTAGGAAATGAACTCCTGAAGGGTATCAAGAATGGGGAGTGTCAGGATGGAGGAAGACATGAATCAGGTTGAAACTGTCGATGTTGTTGTGGATTTATGTAAACCTTTTGTGTAATCATATTCAAACCTTTGTGCAGAGTTCTGGTCAGCATGCTTCAAAAAGAGTATTACTGTAGAGTGGTAAAGAAGACTCAGGGACTGACGGAGTGGAGTGACTCCACCAAGAGCAAATGGGACTAAATCTTATTGGGATTCTGCAATTGATTCCACAGGTTGAGATTTCTAGGGTTTACTCCTAGGATTCTGGCCCTGTGATTATTTGGCCTTCCATTTATGGTTGCACATGGGTTTCATACAGTTTTCTTACACAAGGAATACTTTGAGTAGTTTCTACCAAATTCCTTCCTCTGAAATAAACCCTACAGGCATGGGATGTATTGATGATCTCTCATCCAACTGCTAACTAGAGCTTCCCAGACCAGATGAGATCTGGTGCCTTTAGGGTATTAATATCCATGAGTTTCTTTGGGTTAAGTATATGTGAATCATAGATTGACATGCTAGAGATTCGTATCCTCTAGAATTATTGATATTGAATGATGGAAGATTTAGGACCAAGGAGCTAGAGAACAGGCCACTAAGGTTCGAGCCATCACATTGGCTTAAGATCAGCTGGAGAGGCCTTGCTTTCAATTTCACCACCATCGCAAACGCAAGTGGTGGGGACGAGAGACAGGGCCTTCTCAGTGGTGGCCCCTCACCTGTGGCACCCCCTTCCCAGTGACATCAGACTGGCCCCCTCCCTGCTGTTCTTCAGAGAAAAAAACTCAAAACATGTTTATGAGACCAAGCGTTCGAACAGTAGAGGCAGCCATCAGGAATAAGACTCAATGAGATACGAGTGACAATGGACTGGCCCGGACTCTGATTTTAAACCTGCGTGATTTTAAACAAATGTCTTATTAATGTAATATGTTTTAATTAATTGTTTAAATGTATTTTATTATTGTGGTTAGCACTCAAACGAGTGTTTGTTGGGGTTGAGAAGGACTGGGTACAAAAGTACGAAATGAATAATAAATAATAAAGTCATGTGACTACTCATGGTGGACAAAACTGTCAACTGCTGACCCAGAGATTGATATTATTTGGTGTGTGAAGAAATCTTCCTGTCTCAAAATGAGCTAGTGATCAGCACTAAAGATCGGTCCTCTCTCCCCAGCTCCACTTGTTCAACTGCCTCTTTCGTTACATAGAGGCAACTGTCTCTCAAACACATTTCTCTGGTGTTCCCAAGTTAGCAGGGATTCAGAGACTTTATTTGCCTCCATCCTTTGTTTGTCCCAACGCTATCCTATGGAGCTCCCAAAGACGTGGTCAAAGGCTGATCTGAGAGAACACTGTTGTAGGAAACTCCAGGTTCTCCAGGATGACCCAGGGGAAAGGGGACCAGAGAGTCACACTGGCGGACCTAGGGATTTGAAGAGTGAACACATTAATCAAATCTACAAATATTCAAATCTACAAATGTCAAATCTGCAAATGCAAAGAGATGACTGTACAGTGTTTCCTCGCTACTTCGTGGTTCTCTTACCATGGACTCGCTGTTTCACGGTATATATATAGAGAGGGGGGGGGGCACCAGCAGCGATGAGGTAGAGCAAGGTAAACTGGGCAAGGGGGCAGCTCTTCCTCCTTCCAGCCCTTTTAACCTTCCTCTTCCTCCTCATGGTCACAACCAAGTCTTCTTGATGCCTCTTGGCAACAAGAGGCTCCAGTGGCAACCAGGAGGAGGAAGGTAAAGAAGGTGAGGGGACAGCTCTTCCTCCCTCCTCAGCCTCTTTGCCTTCCTCCTCTTCCTTACGGTCACTGCTGGGGCCTCTTGACGCTGCTTGGACACCACCGCCACCTCCTCAATCGCAGGGCCCAAGCGGTGGGAAGAGGCCCAGACGGTGACGAGGAGGAGGAAGATGAAGGTAAACAGGGTGAGGAGGGAAGGGGAAGGGGCCTCCCTATTTTGCGGCTTTTCACTTAGAATCATAGAATCAAAGAGTTGGAAGAGACCTCATGGGCCATCCAGTCCAACTCCCTGCCAAGAAGCAGGAATATTGCATTCAAAGCACCCCTGACAGATGGCCATCCAGCCTCTGTTTAAAAGCTTCCAAAAAAGGAGCCTCCACCACACTCCGGGGCAGAGAGTTCCACTGCTGAACAGCTCTCACAGTCAGGAAGAGCCGTTCAGCAGTGGAACTCTCTGGGCCCTGCGACACCACCGCCACCTCCTCGATCGCAGGGCCCAAGCGGTGGCAAGACGCCCAGACGGTGATGAGGAGGAGAAAGATGAAGGTAAACAGGGTGAGGAGGGAAGGGGAAGGGGCATCACTATTTTGCGGTCCAGCAAGACAATTCAACTCTACCCCGCCATTCTCATCCAAGGGGAATCAAGGTGGCTTACAGCTTGGACAAGAATTCAATGCTGGTAAAAGACAACAATATGGTTGCTCTTGAGCTTTCCAGACTGCATGGCCATGCTCCAGAAGCACTTTCCGCTGAATTCTCGCCCACATCTAGATCAATAAATTACCTTTCCTTTCTGATGATTCAGTGTCTACAAAGGGTGTTTCATGCATAAAACGAATCCAAATATTGTGCATAAAATAACCTTCCGGCTAGGTGTAGGAGGTGTATATGCAACATCAATGAATTCCGAGTTCAGGTTTCGGGTCCCAACTCCATGATATCTCATACTATACAAATAAATAAAGAAGGAAGATCCTGGACTCAGTAGTTTGGCCTCCAGGTTGAAACCAACAAGTCCCAGGGCATCAGGGGGTATAGGCACTAAGACGCTTCTGGTCTTTTTCAATTGGATTTTTTCTCTCCTTTCTGCAGGCAAATCCTGTGCAGACTCTGGAGGCGTGTGTAACTACAAGGGCTGTGGGTCGCAGGCATACCACATCCCTGGCACCAACTGCCCTAAATACTGCTGTGTTTACTACAGTTATTACCCAAAGAAGGGCTGAAGGGGAGTGGTGGCAAAGGCCAGCAGCTGAGAAGGGCTGAGAGAACGTGAGCCCACTGCTCAGCTGTCAAGAGGGCATCATGTCTTGTTCTCCTCAATAAATGCACATGAATACCCAGACCATCCTCTGTATCAGTGTTTCTCAACCTGGGGGTCGGGACCCCTGGGGGAGTCGTGAGGGGTTGTCAGAGGGGTCGCCAAAAACCGTCAGAAAACAGAGTATTTTCCGTTAGTTATGGGGGTTCTGTGTGGGAAGTTTGGCCCAATTATATTGTTGATGGGGTTCAGAATGCTCTTTGATTGTAGGTGAACTATAAATCCCAGCAACTACAACTCCCAAATGTCAAGCTCTATTTTCCCCAAACTCCACCAGTGTTCACACTTGGGCATGTTGAGGATTCGTGCCAGGTTTGTGGATGCAAATAATCTATCATGGTTTGAGTCCACAGTGCTCTCTGGATGTAGGTGAACTACAACTCCAAAACTCAAGGTCAATGCCCACCAAACCCTTCCAGTATTTTCCGTTGATCATGGGAATTCTGTGTGCCAAGTTTGGTTCAATTCCATTATTGATGGAGTTTGAAATGCTCTTTGATTGTAGGTTAACTATAAATCCCAGCAACTACAACTCTCAAAGGACAAAATCAATCCCCCCATCGCCATCAGTATCCAAATTTGGCACAAATACCCAATATGTCCAAATTAGGATACTGATGTGGATGGGCATAATGGGTATTTGTGCCAAATTTGGTCGAGTGAATGAAAATACATCCTGCATATCAGATATTTACATTACAATTCAGAACAGTAGCAATGAAAATAATATTATGGTGGGGGGGGGGGGTGGTGATCACAACATGAGGAACTGTACTAAGGGGTCGCAGCATTAGAAAGGTTGACAACCACTGTGTCCTTCTTTGGGGAAAAGGAGGGAAGGGGAGTGTAGGTGCATGGAAGACAAATTGCCAATGCAATTCTGGGCTGCATCATTTAGCCCCTTTGGGAGAACATCGTGGGAAACCATGTCACGGCCTTTGGGAAATTGAGATATTACATATTCACAACATTTGTAACTTTATCCAAAAACATTACTGGTATCAATTTCAGACTGACTGGGTGGTAATTCTTAGGGTCCCCTTTCCACCCTTTTTGAAGATAGGCTCCAAGTGATTTGAAGGACGATATCTTCCTCAATAAGCCCAGTAGAACCCAGTAGAACCCTTGTCTATTGCCTGGAAAGGACTCACTCTTCTGGGGGGGGGGGGTGTATTTTTCTGTCCTCCAACTTCTCAGTCCTGCCTGGTGGCAACAAGGCAAAGAGGGCCTTCGTGGTGTTTGCTCCCAGATTTTGGGACTAATCCCCAGAGATGACCAGATGGCCCCAACTTTGCTCTCGTTCTACCAGCTAAAAGCATTTCTGTTCCTCCTGGCTTTGACATACTGATGAAGGTTCAGACCAAACACAGGTTTATGCCTGTAAGAACTAACTCTGCAGCAGTGGAAGCTGCAAATAAATATTTCATTGTGTCCAACATTGTGTCTGCTTGTAACCATCCAAGCGAGCTGCTTCAAATGGCCAGAGGTTTATTAAATCCCATCTCACAAGACAGGATTCCTGACCAGAATTCAATGACTGCACGTTGCTTAAGTCGCACTGACCGACCGTCTGCACAAGGTTCCATACTTCGCACTTTAACAACAAAACTGTTCAATGCTAAGGCTTGCTGCCAAAATTGAACAGTAGAGAAGAGTCTACTGAACAAGCCAGTACCTGCCACATACTAGTACTGCAATCAGTTGAGGAGTTACGAAGATGGAGGCATTACTTTTCATTCAACCCTTGTAGCTATTATGATTGAGTCCTGATCTTCTGGATCTTCTAATGCTTAGAACTTGCACAAGTCTTTTCCAGAGATGAAAAATCATATATTTATTTCTGAACCCTTGGTGAATATTGGATCCTTGCAGAGGGGTGGTTACCATGACTTGATAACAATTCTACTGACCCAACAGAAAGGCAGGAAAAGAAATCTTGCCTTTCCTAGCAGACTTAGGACTTTGTAAAACTATGATTCCCATGATTCTGTAGCACTGTTCCTTGGCAGATTCAAGTGGTATTAAACTGCATTCATTCTACAATGTAGTCGCATTCCTGCTCTACAACTGTTTATTACAATGGCTCACTAAGCAGAGAACAAAGATTTTAAAAGGCAGCAAAGGGAAAAGATGGTTCGAAGAGGCTGGGGTTCCTCCAGATCAGGTTCACTTTCACACCTGTCTCAGAAACTCAAAAGGTTTATGGAACCAGTGGTGCATCTATACTGTAGAATTAACACAGTTTGACACTCCCAATTGCCATGACCCAATGTTATGCAATCTTGTGATTTGTAGTTAGGTAAGCCACAAGCAGAGAGGACTAAAGACCTTGTAAAATTACAACTCCTATGATGTTCATATCTTGACTGGCATCCGTTGCTGAAAGTATTGAGTTATTGCTTCAAAGGAAGACCTCCAGCAGTTCGCCCAGATAAAGAGAGGAGCACATGTTAGTTTTAACGTTATAGCGTCTGGGTGTGACGGCACCGGTCCCGGTCCCAAATGGGGTCTCCTTGGGTCAATGTTGGGGTTGCAAAACATTAGCAATAGGAAAAAGGTTTATGAATGCCACATATTTACACAAATCCATTAGCAATAGACCTCACTACCTCTGAGAATGCTTGCCAAAGTGCAGGCGAAACGTCAGGAGAGAATGCCTCTAGACCATGGCCATACCTACAACAACCCAGTGATTCCGGCCATGAAAGCCTTCGACAATCCATTAGCAACAACTTGCAGTTTTTACAGTGGAATCTGCAGAAAATGCTTCAGCTGTACTTCATAAAAAGGAAAACTAGCCTGTTTAGCAAATTTTGCAGAACTCATGAAAATGCCTGTGAGAAGCATTAGTCTAGCCCAGGAGTCCTCAAACTTTTTAAACAGAGGGCCAGGTCACAGTCCCTTAAACTGTTGGAGGGCCGGAATGTAATTTGAAAAAAACATGAATGAATTTCTATGCGCACTGCACATATCTTATTTGTAGTGCAAAAGACACTTAAAAACAACACAATAATTAAAATGAAGAACAATGTTAACACTTATTAGTATTTCAATGGGAAGTGTGGGCCTGCTTTTGGCTGATGAGATAAGATTGTTGTTATTGTGTGCTTTCAAGTCATTTTAGACTTAGGTTGACCCTGAGTGAGGGCCGGGTAAATGACCTTGGAGGGCCATAATTTGAGTCCAACCTCCGGAGCCTTAGTTTGAGGACCCCTGGTCTAGCCATTAGTTGTTGCTGCTGTGTGACTTAAAGTTGTTTCCAACCCAAGGTGACCCTATTATGGGGTTCTCTAAGCAAGATTTGTTCAGAAGACGTTTGCCATTGGCTTCTTCTGAGGCTGAGAGAGTGTGACAAGGGCAGCTGCAGGATTATAGCAATTGAACACCACATTAACTGCTATATATTTCTGGGATTTATAGTCATATGTCAGGACTCGGTTTCCTGGCATTGGATGGTGGCGCAAAAAACCAGATTCCTGACATGGAGGACTGATAAGGAGTTGCAGCTGGTGGCCTTGGGAAGGGCAGTTGGTGGTTTGGCGGGGAATATTGAGCGGGATCTTTGGTCGGCGGGAAGAGGGGATTCGAATATGGGGGAGGGTATATAAGGGTTGACTTGCGTCTGTATGCCAATCCTGGCTTTCATTGTGTCTATGCGTCCAGTAGTAAAAGTTTCCTGATTGATTACGGATTGGCGTCCTGTGTCCTTTCTGGGAGCGGCTGCTGTGAGCTTACATTAAGCCAGGATTCATCGGTGCCATCCCACGGCCGTGGTGAGGTACCCCTATGCAACAGGAGGAAGATCCAACGGAGGGGGGAGAACCAGCCTCCCCTTTTGAGAATGCGGAAGAGGAGCTGGAGAGAGTGAATGCCTTGGCTTCATCGACTGCGTACGCCCAGCCCAACGGAGTCACACAGAGGCGAGTGAAGGGGGCAGGGGCAGCAACGAGAGAAAGCAGCGGGCTAGAGTTTCCCTCCCCGCAGAGGTTGGATTTCCTGGAGGAAAAGATGGCATCCATGGAGACCACCCTCGCGATGATGTCAAAGGTGATGGAGCGGCTGGCCCCCCTGTTAGAGGAACCACCATCCCGAGGGGAATCGATGTGGAGAGCGGAGGAGAGGAGTGACCGGGGACCCGGGGCACGTCCTAAAGCGCAGACGAGTTGGAGGGCCGCTGCGGAGAGCGATGAGGTGGAGGAACGACCCCGGGGACTGGCGTCCCAGCAGACATTCCTAGTGCCCTCGGCCGGAGCCGGGCGCGGCACAGGGCGTCAGGAATTGCCCCCGGAGCAGCGAGGGCTCCAGGGAGGGCCACCGCGAGCGGAGAACCGGGAGAGGCAGCCCCTTCTCTACCAACCTAGAAGGGAGGAGCTGAGGATCGAGTTCAGAGGAGAAGCCGGGAATCTCGCATACTTCCTGACTATGGTGAGGGGATATCTAGAAGATAACGCCCTTACCTTTGGATCGGAGGCAAGCAGGGTGCGAGCAGTGGGCGCAGCACTGAGAGGGGGAGCAGCGGAGTGGTACGTCCAGCTCCACGCCAGGCACGATCCATGTTTGGGATCCACGAGGCGATTCCTGGCCGCGATGGAGGCACGCTTCAGGGATCCGCTCGAGAGGGTCCGGGCGAGGGAAAGGCTGCAAACGATAACGCAAGGCCATCGCTCTGTATCCGAATACGTCGAGGAGTTCTGATTGAGAGCTGAAAAGGTGCCAGAGTGGTCAAACACCACTAAGGTACAGATATTCAAGGAGGGCCTGCGGAAGGAGATCTTGACCTGGGCACTTCATCGCGATGATCCGGAGGAGATAGGCGGATGGATCGAACTGGCTGGCCGTGTCGAAACGACGTTGGCCCAGGTTAAGCGACACCAAGGAGCGGCGCCGCAGCAGACGAGAGCAAAGGAGGAGAGTCGGAGGACGGAGAGAGGCACGGTCGGGAGAGCCCCAACCGGAGGGTCCAAAGAGCAGAGAAGCGGCTGTTTCGTATGCGGTCGCCTTGGCCACCGGGCTGCCGAATGTCGACAAAGGAAAGGGGGAGATTCCCATTTCCCAAAGTTCAAACCGGCCGCAGGGAAGAGAGCGGAGGAGAGCCCCCCTTCTAGGGCCCCAGTGGGAGATCTGGTGAGTCACAGCCCAGGAATGCTAGTGTTCCCGATCAGGCTAGAAGGGGAGGGGAAGTGGGCCAGCTGCAAGGCCCTCATGGATTGCAGCTGCTCCAGGAACATTATAGCCCCAGAATTGGCAAACGAACTGAAATGTGAGAAAACCCCCTTGCAGAGCCCCATAGCATTCTCGCAGCTGGATGGCTCAGTGGCGGCTGGAGCCCCGGCGCAATTTGAAGTGGGAGAAGTGAGATGTAAAGTGGGGAGCTGGGAAGGCAGCGTAACTTTCGTAGTATCCCCTATGGCTACTTACAATGTAATACTGGGGATGCCATGGTTGAAAGAAGCCAACCCACAGATCAATTGGAGGGAGGGCAGCATAGCCTTCCAGAGCAAGGAAGGGGGGAAGTGTTGCAGGAGGGAAGAAGGCACGGCAGGCAGTGTGCAGGAGATTCCCCCTGAGTACAGAGACTTCGAGGATGTATTTGACGAAAAGGAAGCAGATCAGCTTCCCCCTCCTAGGAGGGTCGAAGTGAAGATTGAACTCAATGAGGACGCTAAGTTGCCCAGGAGTAGATTATATCCCATGTCGGTCAAGGAGATGGAGGAACTGAGGAAATATATTGATAAAAACTTGGCCCGAGGGTTTATAAGGCCCTCCGAATCACCCTTGGGGGCCCCAGTGCTGTTTAGGCACAAAAAGGATGGCTCGTTGAGACTGTGCGTGGACTATAGGGGGCTGAACGCAGTGAGCACCACCAACAACTACCCCATGCCACTGACTAAGGACTTGCTATCGAGACTGTCAGAAGCAAGGGTGTTCACGAAAATTGACTTGATCGAAGCTTATCATAAGCTGCGCATAAGGCCCGAGGACAGGTGGAAAACGGCGTTCACCTGTGCGCTCGGCCATTTTGAATTCTCCGTCTGTCCCTTCGGTTTAAAAGGCTCTGGATCAGCATTTATGCAAATGATTAATGAGGTGTTACACCCATTATTGTATCGCGGGGTGTTTTGCTTTGTGGACGATGTAATTGTATTTACCCGGGATAAGCGATCTCATGTCAAATTGGTGAGAGAGGTGCTCCAGAAATTGAGGGAGGCAAAATTGTTTGCAAAGCTGCCAAAATGTGAGTTCAATAGGGAGCAGATAGATTTCCTGGGATACCGAATCTCCAAGGGAGGGATAGCAATGGATCCGGCAAAGGTGGAGGATGTCAGGGGGTGGAGCCCTCCCCAAACACGCAAACAGTTGCAATCATTCCTCGGGTTTGCAAATTTCTACCGGGGTTTCATAGAGGAATTTGCTCAGGTAACGTTGCCCTTAACTGAACTGCTAAAGACGAAGGGAAAGGGGGAAACGGTAAAGGTACGATCCCCGGGAGCAAAGTTAAATTGGTCAACAGAGTGCCAAAGGGCTTTTGAAGAACTGAAACGCAGATTCACTGAGGAACCAGTCTTAATCCACCCCGATTTGACCAAACCGTTCGTGATCCATTGTGACGCATCAGATTGGGCTTACGGGGCGGCCCTGATGCAAAGGGATCCAGAAGGGAGGTTGAAACCCTGCGGGTTCATCTCAAAAAAGTTCAGCGAAACTGAACGGAACTGGCCGGTGTGGGAAAAGGAGGCTCTGTCAGTAGTGAGGGCCCTAGAGACATGGAGGAACTTATTAGAAGGAAGCGGCATCCCCTTTGAAGTGTGGACCGACCATAAAAACTTACAATACCTCACTTCACCCAGGCAACTGTCAGCAAAGCAAATAAGGTGGGGGCAGTACTTCAGCAGATTTGATTTTAAGCTGCGTTTCCAAAAGGGAAAACAAAATGTGGTCGCAGACACGTTGTTGAGAATGCCGGAGGATGGAGGGAGGGGGCGAGGCCCAAAGGGGAGCATATTCTCAGAACAGCAGTGGGGCATGTCAGTACAAACCCGAGCGCAGACGGAGCGCAGTCAAAGGCTGGTGGGGGTTGAGAGCAAGGACGGGGGATGGGAGGAGGAGATAAGACAGGCATGCAGGGAGGATGAGTGGTTGGAAAGAAATAAGGAAAAGGTGGAATGGAAGGATGGATTGGGATTTGTACACAGGAAGTTATACATCCCAGGCAACCTAAGGGAAAAAATGATGGTTAGATGCCATGGCAACAAAGGAGCAGGACACTGGGGAGTGACGAAAACCCTGAAAATGTTGGCACGTCAGTGTTGGTGGCCCGGGATGAGGGGTGACACCAAAATGTATGTATCCAAATGTAATGCGTGTGCACAAAGTAAGGCAACCACACAAAAGCCAACGGGGTTATTGCAAAAGGTGGCAGAGCCATCAAGACCTTGGAGGGTGATTGCTATGGACTTTGTGGGCGAACTCCCAGTCAGCCGAGGTCAGCGCTACATATGGACAGTGATGGATTTATTCTCAAAACAAGCACATTTCATAGCGCTGCCTAAATTGCCATCTGCAGAAAAATTGGCTGAATTGTTTATCAAATATATCTACCGGTTGCATGGTTGCCCGGACCAGGTGATTAGTGATCGAGGGGTACAATTTACAGCCCGATTCTGGGAAGGATTCATGCAGTTGATGGGGGTGGAAAGGACCCTGAGTTCAGCGTTCCATCCCATGACCAATGGGGGGGTCGAGCGCACACAACAGACTTTGGGACTGTTCCTAAGGACATACACAAACCAATGCCAGACCGATTGGGCCGAACTACTCCCGTTTGCAGAGATTGCATACAATGGAGCTTGTCACGCATCCACAGGGAAATCCCCCTTTGAGGTAGTGTACGGCATGGAAGTAACACCTTTACCAAAGCTGCCGAGTTGGGGGGAAGAACTGGGGGGAAAGGAAGGGTGGCCAGACAAGATGAAAGCAAATTGGGAGGAAGTGGCAAAATCACTCCGAGAAGCCCAACAAAAATACAAATTGTTTGCAGACCGGAAAAGGAGGGAAGGAGATAGATTGGAAGAAGGGGAGTTAGTGTGGCTGAGCACCAAAAACCTCAAGCTAAATACCCCCTCTCGGAAATTGTCTCCCAAATACATTGGTCCTTTCAGGATTTCTGACAAAATAAATGAGGTGACATATATTTTGAAACTGCCAAAGGTTTTGGGGAAGGTACACCCAACGTTCCATTGTAGTCTGTTGAAGAAATACCAAGGCCCGCTAGACAAAGGAGGGACATGATGGTGATATGTGTTTCCCTTCCAGGAAGAAGAGAAGGAGGAGGGGGACGTTATGTCAGGACTCGGTTTCCTGGCCTTGGATGGTGGCGCAAAAAACCAGATTCCTGACATGGAGGACTAATAAGGAGTTGCAGCTGGTGGCCTTGGGAAGGGCAGTTGGTGGTTTGGCGGGGAATATTGAGCGGGATCTTTGGTCGGCGGGAAGAGGGGATTCGAATATGGGGGAGGGTATATAAGGGTTGACTTGCGTCTGTATGCCAATCCTGGCTTTCATTGTGTCTATGCGTCCAGTAGTAAAAGTTTCTTGATTGATTACGGATTGGCGTCCTGTGTCCTTTCTGGGAGCGGCTGCTGTGAGCTTACAGTCATATATGTGTGTGTGTTGTTGTTGTTGTTGTTTATTCGTTTAGTCACTTCCGACTCTTTGTGACCTCATGGACCAGTCCACGCCAGAGCCATCACCACCCCCAGTTCTGGTGCCATAACAAAAGTGGAAATTCCAGGATTATATGCCAGTTTAAATGGGGTCAAACTGATATAATTCTGTAGTATGGATAGTCTCGTAGTTTTCCTTTTGGCAATTTAGAGAGTGATGTTTACAACTCTCAGGTGATGTAATGACAATTAATGACAATTAAAGCAGAATCAAAGTGTAACACAGTTGACGCCTGGTATCCACTGGTTTAGTTCCAAGACACACACACTCACACACACAGAGAGAATATCAAAAGGAATGGATGTTGAAGTCCCAATGGCATTGCAAAAAGGCATCCCTAATATTAAATGTTGAACAACCCAAATGCATGCCAAAAAAAGACTGAGGAAGCTAGAAAGCTACCACAGGATAGCATAGAATTTTATGAATTGGAAAAGCACCCAAGGTCTATCCAGTCTAGCCCCATTCTACCAGACAGGAAGATGCAACCAAAGCACTCCTAACAGATGGTCATCCAGCCTCTGCTTAAAAAACTCCATATCTCTAGGTTATGGCTATGCAACAGTTTAGTGTTTGGCATTTAATGATCAAACAAAAAGCACACACACACACACACACCCCAGAAGAGTGAGTCCTTTCCATGCAATAGACAAGGGTTCTACTGGGTTCTACTGGGCTTATTGAGGAAGATATCGTCCTTCAAATCACTTTGGACCCTATCTTCAAAAAAGGTGGAAAGGGGACCCTAAGAATTACCACCCAGTCAGTCTGAAATTGATACCAGTAACATTTTTGGATAAAGTTACAAATGTTGTGAATATGTACTATCTCAATTTTCCAAAGGCCGTGACATGGTTTTGATATCGAGCTCTTTTGGGGGGCTCTCCCAGCGGGGAAGATCCCGGAAGACCGCTAAGGGGGTCTTGTGACCTTGGTGAGCTGCCAGCAAAAGCCAATCCAAAGCGCAAAATATTAGGAATTAATAGGAATTTAGGAGCTAAATGATGCAGCCCAGAATTCATTGGCAATTTGTCTTCCATGCACCGACACTCCCCTTCCCTCCTTTTCCCCAAAGAAGGACACAGTGGTTGTCAACCTTTCTAATGCCGCGACCCCTTAGTACAGTTCCTCATGTTGTGATCACCACCCCCCCCAACCATAATATTATTTTCATTGCTACTGTTGTGAATTGTAATGTAAATATCTGATATGTAGGATGTATTTTCATTCACTGGACCAAATTTGGCACAAATACCCATTATGCCCATCCGCATCAGTATCCAGATTTGGACATATTGGGTATTTGTGCCAAATTTGGATACTGATGGCGATGGGGGGATTGATTTTGTCCTTTGAGAGTTGTAGTTGCTGGGATTTATAGTTAACCTACAATCAAAGAGCATTTCAAACTCCATCAATAATGGAATTGAACCAAACTTGGCACACAGAATTCCCATGATCAACGGAAAATACTGGAAGGGTTTGGTGGGCATTGACCTTGAGTTTTGGAGTTGTAGTTCACCTACATCCAGAGAGCACTGTGGACTCAAACCATGATAGATTATTTGCATCCACAAACCTGGCACGAATCCTCAACATGCCCAAGTGTGAACACTGGTGGAGTTTGGGGAAAATAGAGCTTGACATTTGGGAGTTGTAGTTGCTGGGATTTATAGTTCACCTACAATCAAAGAGCATTCTGAACCCCATCAACAATATAATTGGGCCAAACTTCCCACACAGAACCCCCATAACTAACGGAAAATACTCTGTTTTCTGACGGTTTTTGGCGACCCCTCTGACAACCCCTCACGACTCCCCCAGGGGTCCCGACCCCCAGGTTGAGAAACACTGATACAGAGGATGGTCTGGGTATTCATGTGCATTTATTGAGGAGAACAAGACATGATGCCCTCTTGACAGCTGAGCAGTGGGCTCACGTTCTCTCAGCCCTTCTCAGCTGCTGGCCTTTGCCACCACTCCCCTTCAGCCCTTCTTTGGGTAATAACTGTAGTAAACACAGCAGTATTTAGGGCAGTTGGTGCCAGGGATGTGGTATGCCTGCGACCCACAGCCCTTGTAGTTACACACGCCTCCAGAGTCTGCACAGGATTTGCCTGCAGAAAGGAGAGAAAAAATCCAATTGAAAAAGACCAGAAGCGTCTTAGTGCCTATACCCCCTGATGCCCTGGGACTTGTTGGTTTCAACCTGGAGGCCAAACTACTGAGTCCAGGATCTTCCTTCTTTATTTATTTGTATAGTATGAGATATCATGGAGTTGGGACCCGAAACCTGAACTCAGAATTCATTGATGTTTCATAGACACCTCCTACACCTAGCCGGAAGGTTATGTTATGCACAATATTTTGATTCGTTTTATGCATGAAACACTCTTTGTAGACACTGAATCATCAGAAAGGAAATGTATCAGAAAGGAAAGGTAACTTATTGATCTAGATGTGGGCAAGACTTCAGAGGAGAGTGCTTCTGGAGCATGGCCATGCAGCCTGGAAAGCTCACAGCAACCATATTCTTGTCTTTTCCCAGCATTGAATTCTTGTCCAAGTTGTAAGCCACCTTGATTCCCCGTGGATGAGAATGGCGGGGTAGAGTTGACTTGTCTTCCTGGACCACCCGCGCTAAGTGAAAAGCTGCAAAATAGGGAGGCCCCTTCCCCTTCCCTCCTCACCCTGTTTACCTTCATCTTCCTCCTCCTCGTCACCGTCTGGGCCTCTTCCCACCGCTTGGACCCTGTGATTGAGGAGGTGGCGGTGGTGTCCAAGCAGCGTCAAGAGGCCCCAGCAGTGACCATAAGGAAGAGGAGGAAGGCAAAGAGGCTGAGGAGGGAGGAAGAGCTGTCCCCTCACCTTCCTTACCTTCCTCCTCCTGGTTGCCACTGGGGCCTCTTGCTGCCAAGCGGCATCAAGAAGACTTGGTTGTGACCATGAGGAGGAAGAGGAAGGTTAAAAGGGCAAGGTTCCCTTGCTCTACCTCATCGCTGCTGGTGTCCCCCCCCCCCACTCTCTCTATATATATACCGTGAAACAGCGAGTCCGTGGTAAGAGAACCACGAAGTAGCGAGGGAACACTGTACAGTCATCTCTTTGCATTTACAGATTTGACATGTGTAGATTTGAATATTTGAGGATGTGATGAATGTGTTCACTCTACAAATCCCTAGGTCCGCCAGTGTGACTCTGTGGTCCCCTTTCCCCTGGGTCATCCTGGAGAACTTGGAGTTTCCTACAACAGATCAGCCTTTGACCACGTCGTCTTTGGGAGCTCCATAGGATAGCGTTGGGACAAACAAATATTGAGACAAAGTCTCTGAATCCCAGCTAACTTAGGAACACCAAAGAAATGTGTTTGAGAGACAGTTGCCTAGATGTAATTAAAGAGGCAGTTGAGCAAATGGAGCTGGGGAGAGAGGACAGATCTTTAGTGCTGACCACTAGCTAATTTTAATACAGGAAGATTTCTCCAGACACCAAATAATATCAATCTCTGGGTCAGCAGTTGACAGTTTTGTCCACCATGAGTAGTCTCATGACTTTATTATTTATTATTCATTTTGTCCTTTTGTACCCAGTCCTTCTCAACCCCGGGGGGGGGGGGGGGCGGGACTCCGGGCGGCTTCAGAACAAACACTCGTTTGAGTGCTAACCACAATAATAAAATACATTTAAACAATTAATTAAAATATATTACATTAATAAGACATTTGTTTAAAATCACGCAGGTTTAAAATCAGAGTCTGGGCCAGTCCATTGTCATTCGTATCTCATTGAGTCTTATTCCCGATTGCTGCCTCTACTGTTCGAACGCTTGGTCTCATAAACATGTTTCGAGTTTTTTCCCTGAAGAACGGCAGGGAGGGGGCCAGTCTGATGTCACTGGGAAGGGGGTTCCACAGGTGAGGGGCCAGCACCGAAAAGACCTTGTCTCTCGTCCCCACCACTTGCGTTTGCGATGGTGGTGAAATTGAGAGCAAGGCCTCTCCAGCTGATCTTAAGCCAAAGCGGTGAGTCAAACCTTAGTGGCCTGTTCTCTGGTTCCTTGGTCCTAAATCTTCCGTCATTCAATATCAATAATTCTATAGGGTACGCATCTCTAGCATGTCCATCTATGATTCACATATACTCAACCCAAAGAAACTCATGGATATTAATACCCTAAAGGCACCAGATCTCATCTGGTCTGGGAAGCTCTAGTTAGCAGTTGGATGAGAGATCATCAATAAATCCCATGGCTGTAGGCTTTATTTCAGAGGAAGGAATTTGGTAGACTCTACTCAAAGTATTCCTAGTGTAAGAAAACTGTATTAAACCCATGTGCAACCATAAATGAAAGGCCAAATAACACATGGCCAGAATCCTAGGAGTAAACCCTAGAAATCTCAACCTGTGGAATCAATTGCAGAATCCCAATAAGATTCAGTCCCATTTGCTTTTGGTGGAGTCACTCCACTCCGTCAATCCCTGAGTCTTCTTTGCCACTCTACAGTAATACTCTTTTTGAAGCATGCTGACCAGAACTCTGCACAAAGGTTTGAATATGATTACACAAAAGATTTACATAAAGCCACAACAACATCGACAGTTTCAACCTGATTCATGTCTTCCTCCATCCTGACACTCCCCATTCTTGATACCCTTCAGCAGTTCATTTCCTACCTTCAACGTTCATGGCGGTGGCCACCAACATCATGACAACCATCACAAGGTAAAGAGCCCTCATATTGGACAAAGAGGTCGGATCTCAGAACGAAATAATGAACCAGTGGAGACGAGATGGAACTCGATGGTGGTTATGGTGGAGACCTGGCTGGTCCTTTTATAGGAGGTTTGCCTACCTAGGGTTCAGTAGGGATACCTGAGAAATCTGCAGGCTGGCGTCATCCTGAGGCACATGACGTAGAAATAATTTCTTTGTAAATGCCACACTTTAGCTGCTCTTTTCTAGAACAATGCATACCAATCGTGTTTTCAGTGCCCATTGTTTATGAACTCTTTCCCTCAACATTGTTTGCCTTTTCCTTTTGCAATCCTTTCCTTGATATTCATGAGCTACACTCATGATGCAAAATCCGAGACTCTAGTCCAACCCTCTACTAAGCAAAGATACAGGAAAGATGCTCATCCACCCCTTGTTTAGAGACTTCCAAAGAAGAAGACTCCGCCAATCTTGCAAGGATATCTCATCATCATAGACTATCACTCTTGGCAGAGTATGCTTGCTTTTCAAGGGCAGAATCTTGGTGTTGGGTCCGTAGGTGACTGTAGAGACCTATTCTGGATGCACATGTTCTTTCACAATGAGGACATCGATTTTCAGATAGAAGGTCCTGACAACAGTTGGACTGATGCACCTTCTTCCTCTTGAAATGTTTCTCCCTTTTGCCCTCCATGCGTGCCTATTCAAATTCCACAGCACTGTTGGTGACACCTGACCTCCAGTTAGAAAGCTCAAGGGCCAGGGCTTCCCGGTTCCCTGTGTTTATACTACTGTTTAAAGTTTTAGCTTTAAGCCCATCTTTATAGCTCTTTTCCTGCCCACCAACATTCCCTTTTCCATTCTTGAGTTGGGAGTATAGTAACTGTTTGGGGACATCAGCCTTCATCACAGCCTGCAAAGAAACTATTGGATATCAAACCAAGAAACATCAAGGTTGGTTTGACGTAAATGACAATGAGATCCTAAAGCTAAGAAAAGGAAAGCCTTCCAAACATGGCAGAGAGACGTCAATTGTGCTGCTAAGAAAAAGATCTATGCCAGTGCAAAAGCTGAGGTCCAAAGAAGGACAAGGGAACTCAAGAACGTCTGGTGGACAAAGAAGGCAGGAGAAATCCAACACCTGGCAGATATTCATGGTGCTCAGGGATTTTTCAAAGCCACAAAGGCCATCTATAGACCAAGAAACCATGGCATACAGCCTCTACGCTCATCAGATGGAACCAAACTCCTGAAGGGCAAAAAATCAATTGCACTACGTTGGAAAGAACACTACCAAAGCCTCCTGAATCGCAGCTCCACTGTGGCCAAAGAGGTTCTTTCACAAATCCCACAACAACAAACCAGGGATGAGCTTGCAGCTCTGCCTAGTTTGGAAGAAGTCAGCAACGCCATCAGTGTTGGTACTCAGCCTGTGTTTCACCCTGAATCTGGTATAGTGTTTGTCCCTTCTAATGTTTCCGAGCCTGTCTTTGATGTCAGTGAGAATGAGGTGCAAAATGGAGACACTTTGGACAATAAGGTTACTACAGATTGTGATCGAGAAGGGTCAGGGGAAAGGCTAAGTTCTCATGAGAAAATTCCAGGCTCAAGTTTGCAGGAAAGTTCACTCCCTTCTCCAGGCTCGAGTCTCCAAGATAGTTTCACACCTGCAGTTAATGAAGAGATAGATAAGCCAGAACTGTAGAGAGGCCCAAAGTTTGTCCACCAGACGTTCTTGAGTTCCCTTGTCCTTCTTTGGACCTCATCTTATGCACTGGCATAGATCCTTTACTTAGCAGCACAATTGACGTCTCTCTGCCATGTTTGGAAGGCTTTCCTTTTCTTAGCTTTTGGATCTCGTTGTCACTTACGTCAAACCAATCTTGATGTTTCTTGGTTTGATATCCAATAGTTTCTTTGCAGGCTGTGATGAAGGCTGATGTCCCCAAACAGTTACTATACTCCCAACTCAAGAATGGAAAAGGGAATGTTGATGGCCCTTGAGCTTTCTAACTGGAGGTCAGGTGTTACCAACAGTGCTGTGGAATTTGAATAGGTACGCATGGAGGGCAAAAGGGAGAAACATGTCAAGAGGAAGAAGGTGCATCAGTCCAACTGTTGTCAGGACCTCCTATCTGAAAATCGATGTCCTCACTGTGAAAGAACATGTGGATCCAGAATAGGTCTCTAAAGTCACCTACGGACCCACCACCAAGACTCTGCACTTGAAAAGCAAGCATACTCTGCCAAGAGTGATAGCCTATGATGATGAGATATCCTTGAAAGATCGGCGGATTCTTCTTCTTTGGAGGTTTCTAAACAAGGGTTGGATGAGCATCTTTCCTGTATCTTTGCTTGATAGCAAAGGTCCTGTTCAACATCTTTATTAATGACTTAGATGAAGGGCAAGAAGGCAGGATCATCAAGTTTGCAGACGACACCAAATTGGGAGGGATAGCCAAGACTCCAGAGGACAGGAGCAGGATTCAAAACGATCTTGACAGATTAGAGAGATGGGCCAAAACTAACAAAATGAAGTTCAACAGTGACAAATGCAAGATACTCCACTCTGGCAGGAAAAACGAAATGCAAAGATACAGAATGGGGGACAATGCCTGACTTGAGAGCAGTACGTGTGAAAAAGATCTTGGAGTCCTCGTGGACAACAAGTTAAACATGAGCCAACAATGTGATGTGGCGGCAAAAAAGCCAATGGGATTTTGGCCTGCATCAATAGGAGCATAGTGTCTAGATCTAGGGAAGTAATGCTACCCCTCTATTCCGCTTTGGTTAGACCACACCTGGAATATTGTGTCCAGTTCTGGGCACCACAATTCAAGAGAGATATTGACAAGCTGGAATGTGTCCAGAGGAGGGTGACTAAAATGATCAAGGGTCTGGAGAACAAGCCCTATGAGGAGCGGCTTAAGGAGCTGGGCATGTTTAGCCTGAAGAAGAGAAGGCTGAGAGGGGATATGATAGCCATGTATAAATATGTGAGGGGAAGCCACAGGGAGGAGGGAGCAAGCTTGTTTTCTGCTTCCTTGGAGACTAGGACGCAGAACAATGGCTTCAAACTACAAGAGCGGAGATTCCATCTGAACATGAGGAAGAACTTCCTGACTGTGAGAGCCGTTCAGCAGTGGAACTCTCTGCCCCGGAGTGTGGTGGAGGCTCCTTTGGAGGCTTTTAAACAGAGGCTGGATGGCCATCTGTCAGGGGTGATTTGAATGCAACATTCCTGCTTCTTGGCAGGGGGTTGGACTGGATGGCCCATGAGGTCTCTTCCAACTCTGATTCTATGATTCTAAGGGGTGGATGAGCATCTTTCCTGTATCTTTGTTTAGTAGAGGGTTGGACTAGAGTCTCAGATTTTGCATCATGAGTGTAGCTCATGAATATCAAGGAAAGGATTGCAAAAGGAAAAGGCAAACAATGTTGAGGGAAAGAGTTCATAAACAATGCGCACTGAAAACACGATTGGTATGCATTGTTCTAAAAGGGGACAACTAAAGTGTGGCATTTACAAAGAAATTATTTCTACGTCATGTGCCTCAGGATGACGCCAGCATGCAGATTTCTCAGGTATCCCTACTGAACCCTAGGTAGGCAAACCTCCTATAAAAGGACCAGCCAGGTCTCCACCATAACCACCATCGAGTTCCATCTCGTCTCCACTGGTTCATTATTTCGTTTTGAGATCCAACCTCTTTGTCCAATATGAGGGCTCTTTACCTTGTGATGGTTGTCATGATGTTGGTGGCCACCGCCATGAACGTTGAAGGTAGGAAATGAACTGCTGAAGGGTATCAAGAATGGGGAGTGTCAGGATGGAGGAAGACATGAATCAGGTTGAAACTGTCGATGTTGTTGTGGCTTTATGTAAACCTTTTGTGTAATCATATTCAAACCTATGTGCAGAGTTCTGGTCAGCATGCTTCAAAAAGAGTATTACTGTATAGTGGTAAAGGAGACTCAGGGATTGACGAAGTGGAGTGACTCCACCAAGAGCAAATGGGACTGAATCTTATTGGGATTCTGCAATTGATTCCACAGGTTGAGATTTCTAGGGTTTACTCCTAGGATTCTGGCCCTGTGATTATTTGGCCTTCCATTTATGGTTGCACATGGGTTTCATACAGTTTTCTTACACAAGGAATACTTTGAGTAGTTTCTACCAAATTCCTTCCTCTGAAATAAACCCTACAGGCATGGGATGTATTGATGATCTCTCATCCAACTGCTAACTAGAGCTTCCCAGACCAGATGAGATCTGGTGCCTTTAGGGTATTAATATCCATGAGTTTCTTTGGGTTAAGTATATGTGAATCATAGATGGACATGCTAGAGATTCGTATCCTCTAGAATTATTGATATTGAATGATGGAAGATTTAGGAGCAAGGAGCTAGAGAATAGGTCACTAAGATTTGAGCCACCGCATTGGCTTAAGATCAGCTGGAGAGGCCCTACTCTTAATTTCCCCACCATTGCAAACGCAAGTGGTGGGGATGAGAGACAGGGCGTTCTCAGTGGTGGCCCCTCAGCTGTGGCACCCCCTTCCCAGTGACATCAGACTGGCCCCCTCCCTGCCGTTCTTCAGGGAAAAAAACTCAAAACATGTTTATGAGACCAAGCGTTCGAACAATAGAGGCAGCAATCGGAAATAAGACTCAGTGAGATACGAATGACAATGGACTGGCCCAGACTCTGATTTTAAACCTGCGTGATTTTAAACAAATGTCTTATTAATGTAATATGTTTTAATTAATTGTTTAAATGTATTTTATTATTGTGGTTAGCACTCAAACGAGTGTTTGTTGGGGTTGAGAAGGACTAGGTACAAAAGTACGAAATGAATAATAAATAATAAAGTCATGTGACTACTCATGGTGGACAAAACTGTCAACTGCTGACCCAGAGATTGATATTATTTGGTGTGTGAAGAAATCTTCCTGTCTCAAAATTAGCTAGTGGTCAGCACTAAAGATCGGTCCTCTCTCCCCAGCTCCACTTGTTCAACGGCTTCTTTCGTTACATAGAGGCAACTGTCTCTCAAACACATTTCTCTGGTGTTCCTAAGTCAGCCGGGATTCAGAGACTTTATTTGTCTCCATCTTTTGTTTGTCCCAACGCTATCCTATGGAGCTCCCAAAGATGACGTGGTCAAAGGCTGATCTGAGAGAACACTGTTGTAGGAAACTCCAGGTTCTCGAGGATGACCCAGGAGAAAGGGGACCAGAGAGTCACACTGGCGGACCTAGAGATTTGTAGAGTGAACACATTCATCCAATCCACAAATATTCAAATCTACAAATGTCAAATCTGCAAATGCAAAGAGATGACAGTACAGTGTTCCCCCATCGCCATCAGTATCCAAATTTGGCACAAATACCCAATATGTCCAAATTTGGATACTGATGCGGATGGTCATAATGGATATTTGTGCCAAATTCTCTTACCACAGACTCGCTGTTTCACGGTATATATAGAGAGGGGGGGGGGGTCACCAGCAGCGATGAGGAAGAGCAAGGGAAAGAGGGCAAGGGGGCAGCTCTTCCTCCTTCCTCGCCCTTTTAACCTTCCTCTTCCTCCTCATGGTCACCACCGAGTCTTCTTGATGCCGCTTGGCAGCAAGAGGCCCCAGTGGCGACTAGGAGGAGGAAGGTAAGGAAGGTGAGGGGACAGCTCTTCCTCCCTCCTCAGCCTCTTTGCCTTCCTCCTCTTCCTTATGGTCACTGCTGGGGCCTCTTGACGCTGCTTGGACACCACCGCCACCTCCTCAATCGCAGGGCCCAAGCGGTGGGAAGAGGCCCAGACGGTGACGAGGAGGAGGAAGATGAAGGTAAACAGGGTGAGGAGGGAAGGGGGAGGGGCGTCCCTATTTTGCGGCTTTTCACTTAGTGGTCCAGGAAGACAATTCAACTCTACCCCGCCATTCCCATCCAAGGGGAATCAAGGTGGCTTACAGCTTGGACAAGAATTCAATGCTGGTAAAAGACAACGATATGGTTGCTGTGATCTTTCAAGGCTGCATGGCCATGCTCCAGAAGCACTCTCCCCTGAAGTCTCACCCACATCTAGATCAATAAATTACCTTTCCTTTCTGATACCTTTCCTTTCTGATGATTCAGTGTCTACAGAGGGTGTTTCATGCATAAAACGAATCCAAATATTGTGCAACTCCATGAAATCTCATACTATACAAATAAATAAAGAAGGAAGATCCTGGACTCAGCAGTTTGGCCTCCAGGTTGAAACCAACAAGTCCCAGGGCATCAGGGGGCATATGCAGTAAGACGCTTCTGGTCTTTTTCAATTGGATTTTTTCTCTCTTTTCTGCAGGCAAATCCTGTACAGGATCTGGAGGCGTGTGTGGCTACAAGGGCTGTGGGAAGAACAGATACTACATCTCTGGCACCGACTGCTCTGGCTACTGCTGTGCTTACTACAAGAATTACCAATACAAGGGCTGAAGGGGAGGGGTGGCAAAGGCCAGCAGCTGAGAAGGGCTGAGAGAACGTGACCCCACTGCTCAGCTGTCAAGAGGGCATCATGTCTTGTTCTCCTCAATAAATGCACATGAATACCCAGACCATCCTCTGTGTCCTTCTTTGGGGAAAAGGAGGGAAGGGGAGTGTCGGTGCATGGAAGACAAATTGCCAATGCAATTCTGGGCTGCATCATTTAGCCCCTTTGTGAGAACATCGTGGGAAACCATGTCACGGCCTTTGGAAAATTGAGATATTATATATTCACAACATTTGTAACTTTATCCAAAAACGTTACTGGTATCAATTTCAGATCGACTGGGTGGTAATGCTTAGGGTCCCCTTTCCACCCTTTTTGAAGATAGGGTCCAAAGTGATTTGAAGGACGATATCTTCCTCAATAAGCCCAGTAGAACCCAGTAGAACCCTTGTCTATTGCCTGGAAACAACTCACTCTTCTGGGGCGTGTGTGTGTGTGTGTGTGTGTGCTTTTTGTTTATTTATTTATTTATTTCAATTACTTATACCCCGCCCTTTTCACCCCCAAGGGGGGACTCAGGGTGGCTTACAAACAACGGCACAATTCGATGCCTGAATCAATAAACAACAATACCTACAACAATTTAGACAGTTAACAAGTTAAAAACATTAGTACATAATAAAATAGCAAAACAATCTCATGCTCAGTGTTCAGAGTTCCGTATATTCATTCCATTCCATTTGTCCATGTTTGCCGTTAGATCTTCCTTTAGCTGCCAGCATGTCCAAAAGCTTGGTCCCATATCCAGGTCTTCAGTTTTTTCCTGAACGTCAGAAGGGAGGTCGCTGATCTAATCTCCCCGGGGAGTGAGTTCCACAGGTGAGGGGTCACCACTGAGAAGGCCCTGCTCCTCGTCCCCGCCAACCTCACTTGTGATAGTGGTGGAGTCGAGAGCAGGGCCTCCCCGGACTATCTTAAATTTCGAGATGGGATGTAGAGGATGTAGGGATGTTTGATCATTAAATGCCAAACACTAAACTGTTGCATAGCCATAACCTAGAGATATGGAGTTTTTTAAGCAGAGGCTGGATGACCATCCGTTAGGAGTGCTTTGGTTGCATCTTCCTGTCTGGTAGAACGGGGCTAGACTGGATAGACCGTGGGTGCTTTTCCAATTCATAAAATTCTATGCTATCCTGTGGTAGCTTTCTAGCTTCCTCAGTCTTTTTTTGGCATGCATTTGGGTTGTTCAACGTTTAAGATTAGGGATGCCATTTTGCAATGCCATTGGGACTTCAACATCCATTGCTTTTGATATTCTCTCTCTCTCTCTGTGTGTGTTGGAACTAAACCAGTGGATACCAGGCGTCAACTGTGTTACACTTTGATTCTGCTTTAATGGTCATTAATTGTCATTAAATCACCTGAGAGTTGTAAACATCACTCTCTAAATTGCCAAAAGGAAAACTACGAGACTATCCATACTACAGAATTATATCAGTTTGACCCCATTTAAACTGGCATAGAATCCTGGAATTTCCACTTTTGTTATGGCACCAGAACTGGGGGTGGTGATGGCTCTGGCGTGGACTGGTCCATGAGGTCACAAAGAGTCGGAAGTGACTAAACGAATAAACAACAACAACAACAACAATACACACACACACATATATATGACTATAAATCCCAGAAATATATAGCAGTTAATGTGGTGTTCAATTGCTATAATCCTATAAACCCTTGTCACACTCTCTCAGCCTCAGAAGAAGCCAATGGCAAATGTCTTCTGAACAAATCTTGCTTAGAGAACCCCATAATAGGGTCACCTTGGGTTGGAAACAACTTGAAGTCACACAGCAGCAACAACAAATGGCTAGACCAGGGGTCCTCAAACTAAGGCTCCGGAGGTTGGACTCAAACTATGGCCCTCCAAGGTCATTTACCCGGCCCTCGCTCAGGGTCAACCTAAGTCTGAAATGACTTGAAAGCACACAATAACATCAATCTTATCTCATCAGCCAAAAGCAGGCCCACACTTCCCATTGAAATACTAATAAGTGTTAAAATTGTTCTTCATTTTAATTATTGTATTGTTTTTAAGTGTCTTTTGGACTACAAATATGTGCAGAGTGGATAGGAATTCATTCATGTTTTTTTCAAATTACATTCCGGCCCTCCAACAGTTTAAGGGACTGTGACCTGGCCCTCTGTTTCAAAAGTTTGAGGACTCCTGGGGTAGACTAATGGTTCTCACAGGCATTTTCATGACTTCTGCAAAACTTGCTAAACAGGCTAGTTTTCCTTTTTATGAACTACAACTGAAGCATTTTCTGCAGATTCCACTGTAAAAACTGCAAGTTGTTGCTAATGGATTCGTGTAAATATGTGACATCCATAAACCTTTTTCCTATTGCTAATGTTTTGCAACCCCAACATTGACCCAAGGAGACCCCATTTGGGGCCGGGACCTGTGCTGTCACACCCAGACGCTATAACGTTAAAACTAAGATGTGCTCCTCTCTTTATCTGGGCGAACTGCTGGTGTCAAGACCCAGGCGGACCAGCAAGGCAGAACAGCAGTTAAAGAGTTAACAGAAGGTCTTTAATGTCAATTAACACATGAAAAAGGGCTCTTAAAAGCAGAGCAATAAACACAAAAGAGCTTGCAGCCAGCAGGAATGTAAATAAACAAAGGTCCAGGCAGTCAGCGCTGCGAAAAGGAAAGCAAGAATAACACAGGCAAAAGGCTTGAAGTCAGCGTCAAAACTCAGTCAATTCCGAAGTCCAAACAAATCATTAAGCAGTATTCAGCATGAAGAGCGGTCCAACGAAGTCACAGGGGATAAGCAGGAGCGTAGAGTGGTCAAGGCAGTCCAAGGGTCAGGGCAGGAGATAAGACTCACGATTCCAATTCCGGCAAGGTCGTCAGCACAGTCAGGAAGCCACGAAGCTGTAAGCAGGAACTCAAGGCAAGAGTTTAGGAACAAGGCACACGGAAACACGACACTGAACTCTGCAACTAGACTGCTCCCAAGCTACTCCTTAAATCTCATCAGAGTCACTGGATTCACCTCCAGGTGCATCCATTTCCACAGGTGAATCACGACTTCTCCATTGCTGCCATTCTGCACTTCGGACTGCATCCTGCGAAGCAGTATTTGAAACCCAAATGTCTGTGAAACCATGGAACTCATTGCTGGAAGTTGGAGCATTAACCACATCTAAAACTTCTTGGACCCTGGTCCAATCCAGCTCTTCATCCTCGCTGTCAAACTCCCCGCAATCTGCTACATCTTTAAGCTGTTTGGAAATAGATTCCCCATCACTGTCTGAGCTGCGTGCTACTCGCTTTACACCACGGTAATCCTCCACTTCCATTTCCTCATGAGTAAACCCCTCAAAGTCTTCCTCATAGGCTCTAAGAACAATTCCCTAATGCACTTCAGCTGTTGCTGAGCGTCTTCTTCTTCCAAGCCTCGTTTCCTCCTACTATCACTAGTAGCTACATGAGGCACACGCTGAGTTACAACAGCTGGAGGTCTTTCTTTGAAGCAATAACTCAATACTTTAAGCAGCTGATGCCAGTCAAGATATGAGCATCAACAAAATATTTATTTCCAAAGTCCTTGGCAGACTTGGCACAGCTTGATAAAGTTACAACACAAACAGTCAGTTTGGGAAACCATAGAGATGTTCTTTCTTTCCCTTTTCTTCAATTACTGAGGTAACTTTTCTCCAAATGGTAGAAAAAATCCTGGGATATTTCACCCTAACCCTGAGCTGCAATGGTTAGAAAGAACAGGTCTTCCCCTATCTAAGCTCAAGGTTATTTTTGGAGATGAAGTAATGCTCAATAGTACTTAATAACTATTTCTCAATATCTCAGTTGCTTTTCTTAATAACTCAATTTCTTAATTGCTTTTCTTAATAACTCAATTTTTTCTCTGTCTAAATTACTCAATAACTCAATTGTACTCAATTACTCAAGTGCCTATCTATCTGTCTGTCTGTCTGTCTGTCTGTCTGTCTGTCTATCTCAATTGTACTCACAATGACTTTTCAGAGCTTTGCCTGTCTGACCAACAGCACATCTGAGGCTTTTTTCTCTACTGAAGGAGGCAGGGGAGATTCCAAAATGGAGATCTCAACCCCAGGAAAAAAGGCGGACTCCAAACCCAAAGAGTTACTTTCTAAAACAATAACTGCAGAGGGCCTGCAGCCTGGCTTTTCAGACTCTGATACTGTTTAACTTCCAGGTGCTGCTGGGTCTGTAGCAACCCTGGGGAAATGCAAAGGAATGCCATCCCATGCAGTTAAAAGACAACGTAAACCATGCTCCTGGAAGACGGAATAGGACCCATAGTTTAAGAATCATAAAATCATAGAATCATAGAATCTATTGGTTTTTTTTGCCGCCCCATCACATTGTTGGCTCATGTTTAACTTGTTGTCCACAAGGACTCCAAGATCTGTTTCACACGTACTGCTCTCGAGCCAGACATCGTCCCCCATTCTGTATCTTTGCATTTCGTTTTTCCTGCCAAAGTGGAGTATCTTGCATTTGTCCCTGTTGAACTTCATTTTGTTAGTTTTGGCCCATCTCTCTAATCTGTCAAGATCGTTTTGAATCCTGCGCCTGTCCTCTGGAGTATTGGCTCTCCCTCCAATTTGGTGTCGTCTGCAAACTTGCAATGAACTAAAGTGGCAATGCCATTCCCTGCATCCAGACACATTCCTTTTCATGGCATTCTATTAGATTACCACTGGAGGTTACTGTTGGCTATCATCAGTGCTTCCCAAGGGAATGGCCAAAGGCTGACTCAGGCTACATCTACACTGCCCTATAATCCAGTTTTAGAATGTGGATTAATTGCATTGATCTGGATTATAGAGTCATGTGAACTGACAATCTAGTTCAACGCAGATAATCCACATTCTGAAACTAGACAGATCCAGCCTCAGACATTAATTTATTAACTCAACAGACCAGTGACCTAGGGTGCTTCCACACTATAGAATTAATGTAGATCGATCCCCCTTTTACAGGCATGGCTAAATGCTATGGAATCATAGGAGTTGTAATTTTACAAGGTCTTTAGTCCTCTCTGCTTGTGCCTCACCTAACTACAAATCACAAGATTGCATAACAATGGGTCATGGCAATTGGGAGTGTCAAACTGTGTTAATTCTACAGTATAGATGCACCACTGGTTCCATAAACCTTTTGAGTTTCTGAGACAGGTGTGAAAGTGAACCTGATCTGGAGGAACCCCAGTCTTTTCGAACCATCTTTCCCCTTTGCTGCCTTTTAAAATCTTTGTTCTCTGCTTAGTGAGCCATTGTAATAAACAGTTGTAGAGCAGGAATGCGACTACATTGTAGAATGAATGCAGTTTGACACCACTTGAATCTGCCAAGGCACAGTGCTACAGAATCATGGGAATAATAGTTTTACAAAGTCCTAAGTCTGCTAGGAAAGGCAAGATTTCTCTTCCTGCCTTTCTGTTGGGTCAGTAGAATTGTTATCAAGTCACGGCTACCCCTATATTATGCTTTGGTTAGACCACACCTGGAATATTGTGTCCAATTCTGGGCACCACAATTCAAGAGAGATATTGACAAGCTGGAATGTGTCCAGAGGAGGGTGACTAAAATGATCAAGGGTCTGGAGAACAAGCCCTATGAGGAGCAGCTTAAGGAGCTGGGCATGTTTAGCCTGAAGAAGAGAAGGCTGAGAGAGGATATGATAGCCATGTATAAATATGTGAGAGGAAGCCACAGGGAGGAGGGAGCAAGCTTGTTTTCTGCTTCCCTGGAGACTAGGACGCGGAACAATGGCTTCAAACTACAAGAGAGGAGATTCCATCTGAACATGAGGAAGAACTTCCTGACTGTGAGAGTTGTTCAGCAGTGGAACTCTCTGCCCCGGAGTGTGGTGGAGGCTCCTTCTTTGGAAGCTTTTAAACAGAGGCTGGATGGCCATCTGTCAGGGGTGATTTAAATGCAATATTCCTGCTTATTGGCAGGGGGTTGGACTGGATGGCCCATGAGGTCTCTTCCAACTCTTCATAGATTCTATGATTCTATGATTCTAACCACCCCTCTGCAAGGATCCATAATTCACCAAGGGTTCAGAAATAAATATATGATTTTTCATCTTTGGAAAAGACTTGTGCAAGTTCTAAGCATTAGAAGATCCAGAAGATCAAGACTCAATCATAACAGCTACAAGGGTTGAATGAAAAGTATTGCCTCCATCTTCGTAACTCCTCAACCGATGGCAGTACTGGTATGTGGCAGGTACTGGCTTGTTCAGTAGACTCTTCTCTACTGTTCAATTTTGGCAGCAAGCCTTAGCATTGAACAATCGTGTTGTTAAAGTGCGAAGTATGGAACCTTGCGCAGACGGTCGGTCAGTGCGACTTAAGCAACGTGCAGTCATTGAATTCTGGACAGGGATCCTGTCTTGTGAGATGGGATTTAATAAACCTCTGGCCATTTGAAGCAGCTCACCTGGATGGCATGCAGACGCAACGTTGGATACAATGAAATATTTATTTGCGGCTTCCACTGCCGCAGAGTTAGTTCTTATAGGCGTACCCCTGTGTTTGGTCTGAACCTTCATCTGTATGTCAAAGCCTGGAGGAACAGAAATGCTTTTAGCTGATAGAACGAGAGCAAAGTTGGGGCCATCTGGTCATCTCTGGGGATTAGTCCCAAAATCTGGGAGCAAACACCACGAAGGCCCTCTTTGCCTTGTTGCCACCAAGCAGGACTGAGAAGTCGGAGGACAGAAAAAAGCACCCCTCCCCCCAGAAGAGTGAGTTGTTTCCAGGCAATAGACAAGGGTTCTACTGGGTTCTACTGGGCTTATTGAGGAAGATATAGTCCTTCAAATCACTTGGACCCTATCTTCAAAAAGGGTGGAAAGGGGACCCTAATAATTACCACCCAGTCAGTCTGAAATTGATACCAGTAATGTTTTTGGATAAAGTTACAAATGTTGTGAATATGTAATACCTCAATTTTCCAAAGGCCGTGACATGGTTTCCCACGATGTTCTCACAAAGGGGCTAAATGATGCAGCCCAGAATTGCATTGGCAATTTGTCTTCCATGCACCAACACACCCCTTCCCTCCTTTTCCCCAAAGAAGGACACAGAGGATGGTCTGGGTATTCATGTGCATTTATTGAGGAGAACAAGACATGATGCCCTCTTGACAGCTGAGCAGTGGGCTCACGTTCTCTCAGCCCTTCTCAGCTGCTGGCCTTTGCCACCACTCCCCTTCAGCCCTTCTTTGGGTAATAACTGTAGTAAACACAGCAGTATTTAGGGCAGTTGGTGCCAGGGATGTGGTATGCTTGCGACCCACAGCCCTTGTAGTTACACACGCCTCCAGAGTCTGCACAGGATTTGCCTGCAGAAAGGAGAGAGAGAAATCCAATTGAAAAAGACCAGAAGCGTCTTACTGCCTATGCCCCCTGATGCCCTGGGACTTGTTGGTTTCAACCTGGAGGCCAAACTGCTGAGTCCAGGATCTTCTTTCTTTATTTATTTGTATAGTATGAGATTTCATGGAGTTGGGACCCGAAACCTGAACTCGGAATTCATTGATGTTTCATAGACACCTCCTACACCTAGCCGGAAGGTTATTTTATGCACAATATTTGGATTCGTTTTATGCATGAAACACCCTTTGTAGACACTGAATCATCAGAAAGGAAAGGTATCAGAAAGGAAAGGTAATTTATTGATCTAGATGTGGGCGAGACTTCAGGGGAGAGTGCTTCTGGAGCATGGCCATGCAGCCTGGAAAGCTCACAGCAGCCATATTGTTGTCTTTTACCAGCACTGAATTCTTGTCCAAGCTGTAAGCCACCTTGATTCCCCTTGGATGAGAATGGCGGGGTAGAGTTGACTTGTCTTCCTGGACCACCCGCGCTAAGTGAAAAGCCGCAAAATAGGGAGGCCCCTTCCCCTTCCCCTTCCCTCCTCACCCTGTTTACCTTCATCTTCCTCCTCCTCGTCACCGTCTGGGCCTCTTCCCACCGCTTGGGCCCTGCGATTGAGGAGGTGGCGGTGGTGTCCAAGCAGCGTCAAGAGGCCCCAGCAGTGACCGTAAGGAAGAGGAGGAAGGCAAAGAGGCTGAGGAGGGAGGAAGAGCTGTCCCCTCACCTTCCTTACCTTCCTCCTCCTGGTCACCACTGGGGCCTCTTGCTGCCAAGCGGCATCAAGAAGACTTGGTTGTGACCATGAGGAGGAAGAGGAAGGTTAAAAGGGCGAGGAAGGAGGAAGAGCTGCCCCCTTGCCCACTTTACCTTGCTCTACCTCATCGCTGCTGGTGCCCCCCCCCCTATATATATACCGTGAAACAGCGAGTCCGTGGTAAGAGAACCACGAAGTAGCGAGGGAACACTGTGCAGTCATCTCTTTGCATTTACAGATTTGACATTTGTAGATTTGAATATTTGTGGATGTGATGAATGTGTTCACTCTTCAAATCTCTAGGTCCGCCAGTGTGACTCTGTGATCCTCTTTCCCCTGGGTCATCCTGGAGAACCTGGAGTTTCCTGCAACAGTGTTCTCCCAGATCAGCCTTTGACCTCGTCTTTGGGAGCTCCATAGGATAGCGTTGGGACAAACAAAGGATGGAGACAAATAAAGTCTCTGAATCCCGGCTGACTTAGGAACACCAGAGAAATGTGTTTGAGAGACAGTTGCCTCTATGTAACGAAAGAGGCAGTTGAACAAGTGGAGCTGGGGAGAGAGGACCGATCTTTAGTGCTGACCACTAGCTAATTTTGAGACATTAAGATTTCTTCACACACCAAATAATATCAATCTCTGGGTCAGCAGTTGACAGTTTTGTCCACCATGAGTAGTCACATGACTTTATTATTTATTATTCATTTTGTATTTTTGTACCCAGTCCTTCTCAACCCCAACAAACACTCGTTTGAGTGCTAACCACAATAATAAAATACATTTAAACAATTAATTAAAACATATTACATTAATAAGACATTTGTTTAAAATCACGCAGGTTTAAAATCAGAGTCTGGACCAGTCCATTGTCATTCGTATCTCATTGAGTCTTATTCCCGATTGCTGCCTCTACTGTTCGAACACTTGGTCTCATAAACATGTTTTGAGTTTTTTTCCCTGAAGAACAGCTGGGAGGGGGCCAAGTCTGATGTTACTGGGAAGGGGGTGCCACAGGTGAGGGGCCACCACTGAGAAGGCTCTGTCTCTCGTCCCCACCACTTGCGTTCGCAATGGTGGTGAAATTGAGAGCAAGGCCTCTCCAGCTGATCTTAAGCCAACACGGTGGTTCCTACCTTAGTGGCCTGTTCTCTAGCTCCTTGGTCCTAAATCTTCCATCATTCAATATCAATAATTCTAGAGGATACGCATCTCTAGCATGTCCATCTATGATTCACATATACTCAACCCAAAGAAACTCATGGATATCAATACCCTAAAGGCACCAGATCTCATCTGGTCTGGGAAGCTCTAGTTAGCAGTTGGATGAGAGATCATCAATACATCCCATGCCTGTAGGGTTTATTTCAGAGGAAGGAATTTGGTAGACCCTACTCAAAGTATTCCTTGTGTAAGAAAACTGTATGAAACCCATGTGCAACCATAAATGAAAGGCCAAATAATCACATGGCTGGAATCCTAGGAGTAAACCCTAGAAATCTCAACCTGTGGAATCAATTGCAGAATCCCAATAAGATTCAGTCCCATTTGCTCTTGGTGGAGTCACTCCACTCCGTCAATCCCTGAGTCTTCTTTACCACTCTAAAGTAATGCTCTTTTTGAAGCATGCTGACCAGAACTCTGCACATAGGTTTGAATACGATTACACAAAAGGTTTACATAAAGCCACAACAACATCGACAGTTTCAACCTGATTCATGTCTTCCTCCATCCTGACACTCCCCATTCTTGATACCCTTCAGGAGTTCATTTCCTACCTTCAACGTTCATAGCGGTGGCCACCAACATCATGACAACCATCACAAGGTAAAGAGCCCTCATATTGGACAAAGAGGTCGGATCTCAAAAGGAAATAATGAACCAGTGCCGACGAGATGGAACTCGATGGTGGTTATGGTGGAGACCTGGCTGGTCCTTTTATAGGAGGTTTGCCTACCTAGGGTTCAGTAGGGATACCTGAGAAATCTGCATGCTGGCGTCATCCTGAGGCACATGACGTAGAAATAATTTCTTTGTAAATGCCGCACTTTAGCTGCTCTTTTCTAGAACAATGCATACCAATCGTGTTTTCAGTGCGCATTGTTTATGAACTCTTTCCCTCAACATTGTTTGCCTTTTCCTTTTGCAATCCTTTCCTTGATATTCATGAGCTACACTCATGATGCAAAATCCGAGACTCTAGTCCAACCCTCTACTAAGCAAAGATACAGGAAAGATGCTCATCCACCCCTTGTTTAGAGACCTCCAAAGAAGAAGACTCCGCCGATCTTTCTGGGATATCTCATCATCATAGGCTATCACTCTTGGCAGAGTATGCTTGCTTTTCAAGGGCAGAGTCTTGGTGGTGGGTCCGTAGGTGACTCTAGAGACCTATTCTGGATGCACATGTTCTTTCACAATGAGGACATTGATTTTCAGATAGGAGGTCCTGACAACAGTTGGCTTGATGCGCCTTCTTCCTCTTGACATGTTTCTCCCTTTTGCCCTCCATGCGTGCCTATTCAAATTCCACAGCACTGTTGGTAACACCTGACCTCCAGTTAGAAAGCTCAAGGGCCAGGGCTTCCCGGTTCCCTGTGTTTATACCACTGTTTAAAGTTTAGCTTTAAGCCCATCTTTATAGCTCTTTTCCTGCCCACCAACATTCCCTTTTCCATTCTTGAGTTGAGAGTATAGTAACTGTTTGGGGTCATCAGCCTTCATCACAGCGTGCTGGTGGTCTTTCTTCTTCCAGCACACTGACATTTGTCCGCTTGTCTTCCCAAGAGATTTGCAGGATTTTCCAGAGGCAGCGCTGATGGAATCATTCCAGGAGTTGCATATGACGTCTTTAAACTGTCCACATCTCGCAGGCGTATAGCAGGGTTGGGAGGACAATAGTTTTATAAACAAGCACCTTGGTATTCCTTCAGATGTCCCGGTCCCCAAACACTCTCTGCTTCATTCGGAAAAATGCTGCACTTGCAGAGCTCAGGTGGTGTTGAATTTCAGTATCAATCAATGTTGACTTTTGCGGAGAGGTGGCTGCCAAGGTAGCGGAAACGGTCAACATTTTCTAATGTTACATCATTAAGCTGTATTCCTGGCATTGGAGAGCGATTGGCTGGTGACTGCTGGAACAGCACTTTGGTTTTCTCAATGTTTAATGTCAGGCCGAGTTTCACGTATGCTTCTGCAAAGATGTTTAGAGTGGCTTGTAGGTCTTTTTCTGAATGCACACAGATGACGTTGTCATCAGCATACTGGAGTTCTATAACAGATGTTGTTGTGACCTTGGTTTTGGCTTTCAGTCTGCTGAGGTTAAATAGCTTCCCATCTGTCCAACAGATGATTTCCACTCCACTGGGAAGCTTCCCATCAACAAGATGAAGTATCATAGTGATGAAGATGGAGAATAAAGTTGGGGCAAAGTTGAGGCAATAACACACCTGATTCCACCTTAATTGGATCACTATGGGAGCCATTGCTGTCCAGGACTGTTGCCATCATGTCATCATGATTCCACCTTAAATGGGTCACTATGGGAGCCATTGCTGTCCAGAACTGTTGCCATCATGTCATCATGGAGGAGCCGCAGGATGTTCACAAATTTGTCAGGGCACCCGATTTTGTGGAGGATGGTCCAGAGAGCGCTGTGATTCACTGTGTCGAATGCCTTTGCAAGGTCGATGAATGCCATGTACAGAGGTTGATTTTGTTTCCTGCCTTTTTCTTGGAGCTGTCGTGCAGGGAAGATCATGTCCACGGTTCTTCTGGAGGGGTGGGGGGAGCCATTCTGGGATTCTGGGAGGGTGTCTTCTGAGAGGGGTAGAAGGTGGTTTGCAAGGATTTTCCCAGAGGAGGTTAAAGGGAGATACCTCAATAGTTTCCACATTCTGTTCTTTCCCCTTTTGGGGTGATGATGGTGGCATCCTTGAAATCTGCTGGGTTTTCTCAGTCACCCACACTTTTTCAGTGAGCTGCAGGCATGTAGCCGCGGGGGGGGGGGGGGCTTCATTGTGGTCCGCGAGAAGGCCTTACTGGTGCATTATTTAAACTGTTATGTTTATTCATATCATGATCTGATCGCCATGCTCAATATATCCCATATGCATGGGGGTATTGGGGTAACGATGCAAAAGGTTTGCTAGGGTAGACCCTCTTTCACTCAGACTCAGCCCCCTCCGAACCAAACTCCCCCCCCCTCCCCCACAACAAAATCCTGGCTATGGGCCTGATGAGCTAGTGGAGTTGTTGTGTCAGCTCAGGTCCTCCCTATTTAAAGATTTCAGCAGGGATCCCATCAAGTCCGCTGACTTTGTTATTGGCTGATTGTTGCACCCCAGAGTAGGAACAGGACCCTCTAATCATTAAATACACCACACCTTGGATGAAAAAAGAGTCATCTTTATTTGAAGAATAATTGGAGCCAATAAAAGAGAGGAATATAAAGTTGATAAAAGTCCAAAAGCAAAAAGCCAAATAAGCAGTAAGATAAAACTGTAACTGAACATGGGAATACGGAATAATGGATGATGAGACTGGATTCTGATTTTACTGTTGAGGCACTAATGATTGTTATACAGATGTTTAATGATTTATGTTACAATTGTTTTTAATTGCCCTATACTTGTCTCGCGATGTTTTGTAATGATGTTGTTCACCGCTTTGAGTCGCCTGAGGGCTGAGAAAAGCGATATATAAATAAAGTGAATAAATAAATAAATAAACAGTGTCCAAACATAGGAATAATATCAAAGATCCAAAACCTTGCTGTTTAAATCCAGATGCAAAGAACTATCAAATGCCTTCGATAAGAACCATGAACATAGACATTGCTAATCCACTAGAAAAGCTAGGAAACCTAGGCCACAAGAATATCCAAAAGACTTGACTTGAAATCAAACGATGCCTAGTCTGAAGAAATTTCCCTAAGAGCTCAATTTAAGTCCCAGAAACTGATTTCTACTCCCTCCAATCTTTGGCCATAATTGCCAAATTCTTTCTGACCTGTGTAAACATTGGGCCTCTCTACTGTTTCGGCTAATTTCCAGCCGGTGACTGGTCTTAGCTATCTCTTCATTAACTGCAGGTGTGAAACTATCTTGGAGGCTCGAGCCTGGAGAAGGGAGTGAACTTTCCTGTAAATCCGAGCCTGGAATTTTCTCATGAGAACTTAGCCTTTCCCCTGACCCTTCTCGATCACAATCTGTAGTAACCTTATTGTGCAAAGTGTCTCCATTTTGTACCTTATCCTCATTGACATCCAAGACAGGCTCAGAAACATTAGAAGGGGGAAACACTATAACAGATTCAGGGTGAAACACAGGCTGAGTACCAACACTGATGGCATTGCTGAATTTTTCCAGACTTTGCACTGGCATAGATCTTTTTCTTGGCAGCACAATTGACGTCTCTCTGCCATGTTTGGAAGGTTTTCCTTTTCTTAGCTTTTGAATCTCATTGTCATTTACATCCAACCAATCTTGATGTTTCTTGGTTTGATATCCAATAGTTTCTTTGCAGGCTGTGATGAAGACTGATGCCCGCAAACAGTTACTATACTCCCAACTCAAGAATGGAAAAGGGAATGTTGGTGGGCAGGAAAAGAGCTATAAAGATGGGCTTAAGGCTAAACTTTAAACAGTGGTATAAACACAGAGAACCGGGAAGCCCTGGCCCTTGAGTTTTCTAACAGGAGGTCAGGTGTTACCAACAGTGCTGTGGAATTTGAATAGGCACGCATGGAGGGCAAAAGGGAGAAACATGTGAAGAGGAAGAAGGCGCATCAAGCCAACTGTTGTCAGGACCTCCTATCTGAAAATCGATGTCCTCACTGTGAAAGAACACGTGGATCCAGAATAGGTCTCTAGAGTCACCTACAGACCCACCACCAAGACCTGCCCTTGAAAAACAAGCATACTCTGCCAAGAGTGATAGCCTATGATGATGAGATATCTTTGCAAGATCGGCGGAGTCTTCTTCTTTGGAGGTCTCTAAACAAGGGGTGGATGAGCATCTTTCCTGTATCTTTGCTTAGTAGAGGGTTGGACTAGAGTCTCGGATTTTGCATCATGAGTGTAGCTCATGAATATCAAGGAAAGGATTCCAAAAGGAAAAGGCAAACAATGTTGAGGGAAAGAGTTCATAAACAATGCGCACTGAAAACACGATTGGTATGCATTGTTCTAGAAAAGAGCAGCTAAAGTGCGGCATTTACAAAGAAATTATTTCTACGTCATGTGCCTCAGGATGATGCCAGCATGCAGATTTCTCAGGTATCCCTACTGAACCCGAGGTAGGCAAACCTCCTATAAAAGGACCAGCCAGGTCTCCAACATAAACACCATCGAGTTCCATCTCGTCTCCACTGGTTCATTATTTCGTTCTGAGATCCGACCTCTTTGTCCAATATGAGGGCTCTTTACCTTGTGATGGTTGTCATGATGTTGGTGGCCACCGCCATGAACGTTGAAGGTAGGAAATGAACTCCTGAAGGGTATCAAGAATGGGGAGTGTCAGGATGGAGGAAGACATGAATCAGGTTGAAACTGTCGATGTTGTTGTGGCTTTATGTAAACCTTTTATGTAATCATATTCAAACCTTTCTGCAGAGTTCTGGTCAGCATGCTTCAAAAAGAGTATTACTGTAGAGTGGCAAAGAAGACTCAGGGATTGACGGAGTGGAGTGACTCCACCAAGAGCAAAAGGGACTGAATCTTATTGGGATTCTGCAATTGATTCCACAGATTGAGATTTCTAGGGTTTACTCCTAGGATTCCGGCCATGTCATTATTTGGCCTTTCATTTATGGTTGCACATGGGTTTCATACAGTTTTCTTACGCAAGGAATACTTTGAGTAGAGTCTACCAAATTCCTTCCTCTGAAATAAAGCCTACAGCCATGGGATGTATTGATGATCTCTCATCCAACTAGAGCTTCCCAGACCAGATGAGATCTGGTGCCTTTAGGGTATTAATATCCATGAGTTTCTTTGGGTTAAGTATATGTGAATCATAGATACACATGCTAGAGATGCGTACCCTCTAGAATTATTGATATTGAATGATGGAAGATTTAGGACCAAGGAACCAGACCACAGGTTCGAGCCACCGCATTGGCTTAAGATCAGCTGGAGAGGCCTTGCTTTCAATTTCACCACCATCGCAAATGCAAATGGTGGGGACGAGAGACAGGGCCTTCTCAGTGGTGGCCCCTCACCTGTGGAACCCCCTTCCCAGTGACATCAGACCAGCCCCCTCCCTGCTGTTCTTCAGAGAAAAAAACTCAAAACATGTTTATGAGACCAAGTGTTCGAACAGTAGAGGCAGCCATCAGGCATAAGACTCAGTGAGATACGAATGACAATGGACTGGCCCAGACTCTGATTTTAAACCCGCGTGATTTGAAACAAATGTCTTATTAATGTAATATATTTTAATTAGTTGTTTAAATGTGTTTTATTATTGTGGTTAGCACTCAAACGAGTGTTTGTTGTGAAGCCGCCCGGAGTCCCCCCCCCCCCCGCCCCCCGGGGTGGAGAAGGACTGGGTACAAAAGGACGAAATGAATAATAAATAATAAAGTCATGAGACTACTCATGGTGGACAAAACTGTCAACTGCTGACCCAGAGATTGATATTCTTTGGTGTGTGAAGAAATCTTCCTGTCTCAAAATTAGCTAGTGGTCAGCACTAAAGATCGGTCCTCTCTCCCCAGCTCCACTTGTTCAACTGCCTCTTTCGTTACATAGAGGCAACTGTCTCTCAAACACATTTCTCTGGTGTTCCTAAGTTAGCTGGGATTCACAGACTTTGTCTCAATATTTGTTTGTCCCAACGCTATCCTATGGAGCTCCCAAAGACGTGGTCAAAGGCTGATCTCCAGGTTCTCCAGGATGACCCAGCGGAAAGAGGACCACAGAGTCACACTGGCGGACCTACAGATTTGTAGAGTGAACACATTAATCCAATCCACAAATATTCAAATCTACAAAAGTCAAATCTGCAAATGCAAAGAGATGACTGTACAGTGTTATCTCGCTACTTCGTGGTTCTCTTACCACGGACTCGCTGTTTCACGGTATATATATATATATAGAGAGAGAGAGAGCGAGAGAGAGAGAGAGGCCCCAGCAGCGAGGAGGAAGAGCAAGGGAAAGAGGGCAAGGGGGCAGCTCTTCCTCCTTCCTCGCCCTTTTAACCTTCCTCTTCCTCCTCATGGTCACAACCAAGTCTTCTTGATGCCACTTGGCAGCAAGAGGCCCCGGTGGCAACCAGGAGGAGGAAGGTAAGGAAGGTGAGAGGACAGCTCTTCCTCCCTCCTCAGCCTCTTTGCCTTCCTCTTCTTCCTTACGGTCACTGCTGGGGCCTCTTGACGCTGCTTGGACACCACCGCCACTTCCTCAATCACAGGGTCCAAGCGGTGGCAAGAGGCCCAGACGGTGACGAGGAGGAGGAAGATGAAGGTAAACAGGGTGAGGAGGGAAGGGGAAGGGGAAGGGGCCTCCCTAATTTGCGGCTTTTCACTTAGCGCGGGTGGTCCAGGAAGACAATTCAACTCTACCCCGCAATTCTCATCCAAGGGGAATCAAAGTGGCTTACAGCTTGGACAAGAATTCAATGCTGGTAAAAGACAACAATATGGTTGCTGTGAGCTTTCCAGGCTGCATGGCCATGCTCCAGAAGCACTCTCCCCTGAAGTCTCGCCCACATCTAGATCAATAAATTACCTTTCCTTTCTGATGATTCAGTGTCTACAAAGGGTGTTTCATGCATAAAACGAATCCAAATATTGTGCATAAGATAACCTTCCGGCTAGGCGTAGGAGGTGTCTATGAAACATCAATGAATTCCGAGTTCAGGTTTCGGGTCCCAACTCCATGATATCTCATCCTATACAAATAAATAAAGAAGGAAGATCCTGGACTCAGCAGTTTGGCCTCCAGGTTGAAACCAACAAGTCCCAGGGCATCAGGGGGTATAGGCAGTAAGACCCTTCTGGTCTTTTTCAATTGGATTTTTTCTCTCCTTTCTGCAGGCAAATCCTGTGCAGACTGTGGAGGCGTGTGTGACTACAAGGGCTGTGGGTCGTACCGATACCACATGCCTGGCACCGAGTGCGCTAAATACTGCTGTGTTTCCTACAAATACCCATACAAGGGCTGAAGGGGAGGGGTGGCAAAGGCCAGCAGCTGAGAAGGGCTGAGAGAATGTGAGCCCACTGCTCAGCTGTCAAGAGGGCATCATGTCTTGTTCTCCTCAATAAATGCACATGAATACCCAGACCATCCTCTGTGTCAGTGTTTCTCAACCTGGGGGTCGGGACCCCTGGGGGAGTCGTGAGGGGTTGTCAGAGGGGTCGCCAAAAACCGTCAGAAAACAGAGTATTTTCTGTTAGTTATGGGGGTTCTGTGTGGGAAGTTTGGCCCAATTATATTGTTGATGGAGTTCAGAATGCTCTTTGATTGTAGGTGAACTATAAATCCCAGCAACTACAACTCCCAAATGTCAAGGTCTATTTTCCCCAAACTCCACCAATGTTCACACTTGGGCATGTTGAGGATTCGTGCCAGGTTTGTGGATGCAAATAATCTATCATGGTTTGAGTCCACAGTGCTCTCTGGATGTAGGTGAACTACAACTCCAAAACTCAAGGTCAATGCCCACCAAACCCTTCCAGTATTTTCCGTTGATCATGGGAATTCTGTGTGCCAAGTTTGGTTCAATTCCATTATTGATGGAGTTTGAAATGCTCTTTGATTGTAGGTGCCCCACCCGCAGCCAAGCAAAGCTTAGGATGCGGGAGGGCATTTTGAATTACCCCATGAAGGAGGCAGACTTGGTTTGGGCCAGGTAGTTGCTGGCCCATGCATGTGAGGGGGCGGAGCAGAAAGTTGGGTGAGGCTGCTCTGTTCTTCTTTCAGTTTCCTTTGGACGGCGTGAGAAGAGGTTGTGCCTGAGAGAGTCAGCTTCTGGTCTGGCCTTCTTCACAAGACTGGATCTCTTCTTCCAGGCTGGTTTGAGTGGGGCTGGGAGGGGGTGAGTTGGGTGGCTGCTCCTTTCTTGGGTGGCTCCAGTGGCACTGGCAGCACCTTGTTGTTGTTTTTTTTTTTTTCCCCCTTTAAGGAGCCTTTCCAGGACTGCCCACCTCCTTCCTTGCCCCTCAGAGGCCTGCAGCCCCTTCTGCCTCCAGGCTTCTTCCTTCCTTGGAGGGCCTTCTTTGGGACTGCCCTCTCTTGCAGCAGTGCCAGAGAGCCCACTCTTCCCTCTGCGTGCCTCCGGGAGGAAGTGTGTGTGTCCTTCTCCACCCCACTCCCTGTGGAGAGGCCTTTCTGGTAGGACTTCCTTTGGAGGGGCCCCTGGGTGCTTCTCTTGCCCCTTTAGAGGCTCACCCTCCTTTGCAGTTGCCAGCAGCTCCCTGGGGCTTTCACAGTGCCAACTGCTCCTGGGAGGAAGGCCTGTTTGTTGGGGGGGGGGGGGGGACCAATCTGCCTGGGGAGTGCCCCTATTTGCTGCTCTAATTATACCCTTGCTATTTTGCCCCCTTCCCCCTCAAAAAAAAAAAGTATTATAGTTATTCCACACTTTCTGCCCCACTAACATTGATAGGATAGCTATAATTGATTTTGGGCCTAACCACATGGCCAGGAGAAAGCCTGCCTGGTAGTGTGGCGGCCATTTTGTTCTAATACCTTTGCTTGGGAAGGCGGCCATTTTGTTTTGGGCCTATTCTCTGAACAACAGGGACCCTGTTTGGTAGTAGGGTGGCCATTTTTTAGTATCTTTATGGAAGCCTGACCTACTGGCAGCCATTTTGTTTCATCAAACTTACCATTTTGCATTGCATTTGGCAGACAGTGCCATTAGGACATAGGCCATCAATTAGGGATTGACTTCTTTATTTCCTGGGCCCCTCTGCTTCAGCAGGTAAACACATTCATGGAGAAAACACATTCCGAGGGCAGGGGGGCCCTGCTGCCCAGGAGGTGGGCACTACTGCCCTGAAGCAGTTGCTGGGCCGCAGGGGACTACACCGGTTCAACAGGTTGCTGCTGGGGGGGCTGCACCATTGCCCCAGCTGCCTGCACAGAGGTTTCAACAGGGCACTCACCAGAGTGCAGGTGCAGCTATACTCCAGCTTCAATCCTTTGCAGAGCCAGCAATATTGAACTCCTCATGGTCCTCTCAATATTTGACAATCCTGGGAGCAGCAGTGGTGGGCTTGGCCCTGGGGAAGTGTGCGGGCCCCTGTGGCTCCTGTGGTGCCTTTGCAGGTGCCTCAGACTCCTGCTTACCCTATAATACTACCATCACTGCCTCAGGCTCCTTCCTATTTTCAGGTGCCACCAACGGTGCCCCAGGCTTCTGTCATTTCTAGCACTAAGGCTTCTGCATTACTATCTCCAGTGCCTCAGACTGTTACCCATTCTCAGGTGGCACCAACAGTGCCTCAGTTGCCTGCCTTTTCTGGAGCAGTGGCCCCTGCCAGAGTACCTACAATGCCTCAGTTTGCACCAGTGGTGCCTCATGTGCCTGCCTTTTTGGTTCCAATGGCCTCTACAGCAGCATTATCAGCACCCCAGGCCCCGACATATTCTTAGATGGCATCTGCTGTGCTTCAGACCCCACCTTATGTAGGTGTTATCCCCTTGGTTCCTATGGCAATAGGCACACAACCGAGCTCGGTGGCAGGCCCTGGGTCACTTTCTGTTGGAAATGCTCTGGCAGGCCCGTCATCAACAGTAACATCAGGTGGTGCCATTGCACACACAAAGCCACCAGTGGAGCTTAGCCTGGAGTGTTGGTTTATGGGCAGGGCTGGGTGTGACAACAGCTCACCTTGCAAGCCTACTCGGCCATCCCACGAGGTAACCTGACTATGGAGCTAGGAGATCAGCTTATTCAGAAAACAATTGATAAAAGTTTGAAGGGTATGTTGATGAGTATGTGAGTATGTCAATATATTCTCATTATTACACAGGAAGGTAATAAAAATAATAAAAATAAAAATAAATAAATACTGGGAGCAACTGGATGACAAAGAATGAGAAGAGGTAAAGAAACAGAAGGTATATAGATCCTGGCGTAACTGGTTAGCAAGTTAGGTTATTTACATGGGAGTCATTGTCAGGGTACAGCCAGGGTTGGCTTACACCTTGACCTAATACTTAGATATTATACAGAAAGCTTATACAGAAAGCTTATACAGACTATCAACGACCCGCATGGCTCTCCCACGATGAGTCTTTTCATTGAAGGCTGCCTCCTTTCCTACTTTGCCAAGGGATAGGCCATTTCCTGAGATGTGGATGAGGATCATGAACCCTGCCTGCCTCATGCTAGGGGACAGGGCCCACAGTGGCCATTTGTTGGAAAGGACTAGTTTTTCCCCTAGCAATGCTAGTTTCAAACAAGGGGACCAAAATAAATGCTGCTGGGAATTTGGGATTCAAGATAGTTACAATAGAAAGACGGGGGTACCCAAACCCATCCGAGAGTTTTGGGATCCATAATATATTAGAATGGCGGTCTTGGGAGTGGGCACGATGAAAGATACTCGGGTGCCACTGGGGCCAGCCATCTTGAAGGGTTTGGCAAATGTTTGGCCTGGGAATTGTCATTCTCACTAAGAGGCCTTGCTTTTCTATGCTGCAGCTCTGACTGCTTTCTCTGGGGCCCTGCAGGTAAGCGAATTAGTGATAAGATCATAGAGATGGCTCAGATAGGGCGCTGTCAATGCAGGATCTGGAGTTAGGGCCAGAATAGGCAATCTTGCATATTCACTATTCCAAAACGGAGCAAACAGGTAAGGGGAACTAAAGTGCAGTTACTTACCTATGCTGATGAGACCTTGTGCCCTGTGAGAGCTCTTCATCGATACATAGAGGTAAGGGAAAGAGACTTGTGTGTCCTTTTTAGGCATGTGGGCTCCCTCCCACTTACAAAATATCAATTCTGGAAAGTTACCTCACAGGCCCTACAAGTTTTGGGCTTCGGTGGGGTCAATTTTGGAACTTATTCCTTTGGATTGGGGCAGCACTATGGCGTGGGATTCAAAGACCAAGATGTTCAGCGCATGGGGAAATGGTGCTCAAAGGCATTTAAGCGTTGTAACAACCATTCAAGACAATGACTCAGTGATGATTGACCCCCTTCTTTTGTTTAGTTCACAGATGCAGATTGCTTCGCAGGCGTGTCCTCGTCTGTGCCCATAGCTTGGTTTTCTGGGTGGAGAGACATGCTCATTGAAGTCACCTTGGGACCCAGTTGGGTCTGAGCGACCAGGTTATAGTTGACTGGTGGGGTAGAAGAGGACTCCGATACAGGGTGCTATTATCAGTGTTATTCAAGGAGAGGTGGGGACCTCCTCATGATATGTAAATTGTACAGTTGGGGGACAATGATTCAGGTCTATTAAAGGAAAAGGCACTAATTTTTCAAGCCCCAAAAGATTTCAATTTCATCAGGCAACAGTGGCCTGGAGTTCTGATTGCATGGTCGACACTGTTGCCACGATTGCAGTGGCCAAGGGATTGTGATCCTAAGAAACTTGATTTGGCCAGGGGGAAGGTCAATTGGGAAATGAAGACTGCCATGGCGTGGATTGGGGGCTGTTTAGTCCTGCACCGAGAAATTGTCCATCAAGCCCAGAAAGATTTCAATCTCATCAGGCAATGGTGGCTTGGAGTTCTGATTACATGGTCGACACTGTTGCCACGATTGCAGTGGCCAAGGGATTGTGATCCCAAGAAACTCGATTTGGCCAGGGGGAAGGTCAATTAGGAAATGAAAACTGCCACGGGGTGGATTGGGGGCTGTTTAGTCCTCCACCGGGAAATTGTGTCCATCAAGCCCAGAAAGATTGCAATCTCATCAGGCAATGGGGCTTGGAGTTCTGATTACATGGTCGACACTATTGCCACGATTGCAGTGGCCAAGGGATTGTGATCCCAAGAAACTTGATTTGGCCAGGGGGAAGGTCAAGGGGAAATGAAAACTGCCACGGGGTGGATTGGGGGATGTTTAGTCCTCCACCGGGAAATTGTGTCCATCAAGCCCAGAAAGATTGCAATCTCATCAGGCAATGGGGCTTGGAGTTCTGATTACATGGTCGACACTGTTGCCACGATTGCAGTGGCCAAGGGATTGTGATCCCAAGAAACTTGATTTGGCCAGGGGGAAGGTCAAGGGGAAATGGAAACTGCCATGGGGTGGATTGGGGGCTGTTTAGTCCTGCACCGAGAAATTGTGTCCATCAAACCCAGAAAGATTGCAATCTCATCAGGTAACGGTGGCTTGGAGTTCTGATTGCAGGGTTGGCACTGTTGCCACGATTGCAGTGGCCAAGGGATTGTGATCCCAAGAAACTCGATTTGGCCAGAAGGAAGGTCAATCGGGAAGTGGAAACTGCCATGGGGCAGATTGGGGGCTCTTTAGTCCTGCACCATCAAGCTCAGAAAGATTGCAATCTCATCAGGCAACGGTGGCTTGGAGTTCTGATTGCAGGGTTGGCACTGTTGCCACGATTGCAGTAGCCAAGGGATTGTGATCCCAAGAAACTCGATTTGGCCAGGGGAAGGTCAATTGGGAAATGAAAACTGCCATGGGGTGGATCAAGGGCTGTTTAGTCCTGCATCGAGAAATTGTGTTCATCATGCCTAGAAAGATTGCAATCTCATCAGGCAGCGGTGGCCTGGAGTTCGGATTGCATGGTTGGCACTGTTGCCATGATTGCAGTGGCCAAGGGATTGTGATCCCAAGAAACTCGATTTGGCCAGAAGGAAGGTCAGTCGGGAAGTGGAAACTGCCATGGGGCAGATTGGGGACTGTTTAGTCCTGCACCAAGAAATTGTGTCCATCAAGCCCAGAAAGATTGCAATCTCATCAGGCAATGGGGCTTGGAGTTCTGATTACATGGTCGACACTGTTGCCACGATTGCAGTGGCCAAGGGATTGTGATCCCAAAAAACTCGATTTGGCCAGGGGGAATGTTAATTGGGAAATGAAAACTGCCATGAGGTGGATCAGGGGCTGTTTAGTCCTGCACCAAGAAATTGTGTTCATCAAGCCCAGAAAGATTGCAATCTCATCAGGCAACGGTGGCCTGGAGTTCGGATTGCATGGTTGGCACCGTTGCCATGATTGCGGTGGCCAAGGGATTGGGATCCCAAGAAACTCGATTTGGCCAGAAGGAAGGTCAATCGGGGAATGGAAACTGCCATGGGGCAGATTGGGGGCTGTTTAGTCCTGCACCGAAAAATTGTGTTAAAACGGCCGGAGTTGTTCAGGCCCGATGGAGTGCACCTCTCAGATGAGGGGAATGTTTTGTTTGTGAATGATTTGAAAGAGGGAATAAAAGAGATGTTGGCCAGCCTAGTGGGGAAAAGGGACTAGCCAGACGCCTGTCCCTTTTTGTGGCATGTTAAAGGTGAAATGGTTATGGTAGGCACCGTGGCACCCCCGCCTTAGGGGGTGAAGGGTGGACTCCCACAAAAGTCCCCAGAAGTTTTCATAAAATGGGAGCTACCCTTGGGGCTGGATTGAGGGTTCTCACTCTTGAAAAACTCTGAGGTTTGGGAGGGAGCGCCCTCATGATGGCCTTCCAACTATGATCGGCCGAGAGGTGCAGACAAAGAATTTTGCTTGGCCCTCGGGATCCTTGGTGCACGCTTGTCCTTGGAGGTGGTCAGAGGAAGTGACACCTGGCCCAGGGACTAGGCTCACTAGGTGGCCATTCAGCCATGAGTTATATGTTGCATTTTTACAGATTTTCCCTCTACAGCTTACTGCAAATTCTTTCAATAAATAGGTCAGAAAATGGCCCTTTAGATCCATGTTCTTGTGTCTGACTCTTTATTTCATGGTGGGAGTTCAATAACTATAAATCCTAGCAACTACAACTCTCAAAGGACAAAATCAATTCCCCCATCGCCATCAGTATCCAAATTTGGCACAAATACCCAATATGTCCAAATTAGGATACTGATGCGGATGGGCATAACGGGTATTTGTGCCAAATTTGGTCCAGTGAATGAAAATACATCCTGCATATCAGATATTTACATTACAATTCACAACAGTAGCAATGTAAATGATATTATGGTTGGGGGGGGGGTCATCACAATATGAGGAACTGTACTAAGGGGTCGCGGCATTAGAAAGGTTGACAACCACTGTGTCCTTCTTTGGGGAAAAGGAGGGAAGGGGTGTGTCGGTGCATGGAAGACAAATCGCCAGTGCAATTCTGGGCTGCATCATTTAGCCCCTTTGTGAGAACATCGTGGGAAACCATGTCACGGCCTTTGGAAAATTGAGGTATTACATATTCACAACATTTGCAACTTTATCCAAAAACATTACTGGTATCAATTTCAGACTGACTGGGTGGTAATTCTTAGGGTCCCCTTTGCACCCTTTTTGAAGATAGGGTCCAAAGTGATTTGAAGGACTATATCTTCCTCAATAAGCCCAGTAGAACCCAGTAGAACCCTTGTCTATTGCCTGGAAACGACTCACTCTTCTGGGGTGTGTGTGTGTGTGTGTGTGCTTTTTGTTTGATCATTAAATGCCAAACACTAAACTGTTGCATAGCCATAACCTAGAGATATGGAGTTTTTTAAGCAGAGGCTGGATGACCATCCGTTAGGAGTGCTTTGGTTGCATCTTCCTGTCTGGTAGAACGGGGCTAGACTGGATAGACCGTGGGTGCTTTTCCAATTCATAACATTCTATGCTATCCTGTGGTAGCTTTCTAGCTTCCTCAGTCTTTTTTTGGCATGCATTTGGGTTGTTCAACGTTTAAGATTAGGGATGCCATTTTGCAATGCCATTGGGACTTCAACATCCATTGCTTTTGATATTCTCTCTCTCTCTCTGTGTGTGTTGGAACTAAACCAGTGGATACCAGGCGTCAACTGTGTTACACTTTGATTCTGCTTTAATGGTCATTAATTGTCATTAAATCACCTGAGAGTTGTAAACATCACTCTCTAAATTGCCAAAAGGAAAACTACGAGACTATCCATACTACAGAATTATATCAGTTTGACCCCATTTAAACTGGCATAGAATCCTGGAATTTCCACTTTTGTTATGGCACCAGAACTGGGGGTGGTGATGGCTCTGGCGTGGACTGGTCCATGAGGTCACAAAGAGTCGGAAGTGACTAAACGAATAAACAACAACAACAACACACATATATATGACTATAAATCCCAGAAATATATAGCAGTTAATGTGGTGTTCAATTGATATAATCCTATAAACCCTTGTCACACTCTCTCAGCCTCAGAAGAAGCCAATGGCAAACGTCTTCTGAACAAATCTTGCTTAGAGAACCCCATAATAGGGTCACCTTGGGTTGGAAACAACTTGAAGTCACACAGCAGCAACAACAAATGGCTAGACCAGGGGTCCTCAAACTAAGGCTCCGGAGGTTGGACTCAAACTATGTCCCTCCAAGGTCATTTACTCGGCCCTCACTCAGGGTCAACCTAAGTCTAAAATGACTTGAAAGCACACAATAACATCAATCTTATCTGATCAGCCAAAAGCAGGCCCACACTTCCCGTTGAAATACTAATAAGTGTTAAAATTGTTCTTCATTTTAATTATTGGATTGTTTTTAAGTGTCTTTTGGACTACAAATATGTGCAGAGTGGATAGGAATTCATTCATGTTTTTTTCAAATTACATTCCGGCCCTCCAACAGTTTAAGGGACTGTGACCTGGCCCTCTGTTTCAAAAGTTTGAGGACTCCTGGGGTAGACTAATGCTTCTCACAGGCATTTTCATGACTTCTGCAAAACTTGCTAAACAGGCTAGTTTTCCTTTTTATGAACTACAACTGAAGCATTTTCTGCAGATTCCACTGTAAAAACTGCAAGTTGTTGCTAATGGATTCGTGTAAATATGTGACATCCATAAACCTTTTTCCTATTGCTAATGTTTTGCAACCCCAACATTGACCCAAGGAGACCCCATTTGGGGCCAGGACCTGTGCTGTCACACCCAGACGCTATAACGTTAAAACTAAGATGTGCTCCTCTCTTTATCTGGGCGAACTGCTGGTGTCAAGACCCAGGCGGACCAGCAAGGCAGAACAGCAGTTAAAGAGTTAACAGAAGGTCTTTAATGTCAATTAACACATGAAAAAGGGCTCTTAAAAGCAGAGCAATAAACACAAAAGAGCTTGCAGCCAGCAGGAATGTAAATAAACAAAGGTCCAGGCAGTCAGCGCTGCGAAAAGGAAAGCAAGAATAACACAGGCAAAAGGCTTGAAGTCAGCGTCAAAACTCAGTCAATTCCGAAGTCCAAACAAATCATTAAGCAGTATTCAGCATGAAGAGCGGTCCAACGAAGTCACAGGGGATAAGCAGGAGCGTAGAGTGGTCAAGGCAGTCCAAGGGTCAGGGCAGGAGATAAGACTCACGATTCCAATTCCGGCAAGGTCGTCAGCACAGTCAGGAAGCCACGAAGCTGTAAGCAGGAACTCAAGGCAAGAGTTTAGGAACAAGGCACACGGAAACACGACACTTTGAACTCTGCAACTAGACTGCTCCCAAGCTACTCCTTAAATCTCATCAGAGTCACTGGATTCACCTCCAGGTGCATCCATTTCCACAGGTGAATCACGACTTCTCCATTGCTGCCATTCTGCACTTCGGACTGCATCCTGCGAAGCAGTATCTGAAACCCAAATGTCTGTGAAACCATGGAACTCATCGCTGGAAGTTGGAGCATTAACCACATCTAAAACTTCTTGGACCCTGGTCCAATCCAGCTCTTCATCCTCGCTGTCAAACTCCCCGCAATCTGCTACATCTTTAAGCCGTTTGGAAATAGATTCCCCATCACTGTCTGAGCTGTGTGCTACTCGCTTTACACCACGGTAATCCTCCACTTCCATTTCCTCATGAGTAAACCCCTCAAAGTCTTCCTCATCCGTAGGCTCTAAGAACAATTCCCTAATGCACTTCAGCTGTTGCTGAGCGTCTTCTTCTTCCAAGCCTCGTTTCCTCCTACTATCACTAGTAGCTACATGAGGCACACGCTGAGTTACAACAGCTGGAGGTCTTTCTTTGAAGCAATAACTCAATACTTTAAGCAGCTGATGCCAGTCAAGATATGAGCATCAACAAAATATTTATTTCCAAAGTCCTTGGCAGACTTGGCACAGCTTGATAAAGTTACAACACAAACAGTCAGTTTGGGAAACCATAGAGATGTTCTTTCTTTCCCTTTTCTTCAACTACTGAGGTAACTTTTCTCCAAATGGTAGAAAAAATCCTGGGATATTTCACCCTAACCCTGAGCTGCAATGGTTAGAAAGAACAGGTCTTCCCCTATCTAAGCTCAAGGTTATTTTTGGAGATGAAGTAATGCTCAATAGTACTTAATAACTATTTCTCAATATCTCAGTTGCTTTTCTTAATAACTCAATTTCTTTCTCTGTCTAAATTACTCAATAACTCAATTGTACTCAATTACTCAAGTGCCTATCTATCTGTCTATCTATCTGTCTGTCTGTCTGTCTGTCTGTCTATCTATCTATCTATCTATCTATCTATCTATCTATCTATCTATCTATCTCAATTGTACTCACAATGACTTTTCAGAGCTTTGCCTGTCTGACCAACAGCACATCTGAGGCTTTTTTCTCTACTGAAGGAGGCAGGGGAGATTCCAAAATGGAGATCTCAACCCCAGGAAAAAAGGCGGACTCCAAACCCAAAGAGTTACTTTCTAAAACAATAACTGCAGAGGGCCTGCAGCCTGGCTTTTCAGACTCTGATACTGTTTAACTTCCAGGTGCTGCTGGGTCTGTAGCAACCCTGGGGAAATGCAAAGGAATGCTATCCCATGCAGCTAAAAGGCAACGTAAACCATGCTCCTGGAAGACGGAATAGGACCCATAGTTTAAGAATCATAAAATCATAGAATCATAGAATCTATTGGCTTCCCCCCCCCCCCCATCACATTGTTGGCTCATGTTTAACTTGTTGTCCACAAGGACTCCAAGATCTGTTTCACACGTACTGCTCTCGAGCCAGACATCGTCCCCCATTCTGTATCTTTGCATTTCGTTTTTCCTGCCAAAGTGGAGTATCTTGCATTTGTCCCTGTTGAACTTCATTTTGTTAGTTTTGGCCCATCTCTCTAATCTGTCAAGATCGTTTTGAATCCTGCTCCTGTCCTCTGGAGTATTGGCTCTCCCTCCAATTTGGTGTCGTCTGCAAACTTGCAATGAACTAAAGTGGCAATGCCATTCCTTGCATCCAGACACATCCCTTTTCATGGCATTCTATTAGATTACCACTGGAGGGTACTGTTGGCTATCATCAGTGCTTCCCAAGGGAATGGCCAAAGGCTGACTCAGGCTACATCTACACTGCCCTATAATCCAGTTTTAGAATGTGGATTAATTGCATTGATCTGGATTATAGAGTCATGTGAACTGACAATCTAGTTCAACGCAGATAATCCACATTCTGAAACTAGACAGATCCAGCCTCATACATTAATTTATTAACTCAACAAACCAGTGACCTAGGGTGCTTCCACACTATAGAATTAATGTAGATCGATCCCCCTTTTACAGGCATGGCTAAATGCTATGGAATCATAGGAGTTGTAATTTTACAAGGTCTTTAGTCTTCTCTGCTTGTACCTCACCTAACTACAAATCACAAGATTGCATAACATTGGGTCATGGCAATTGGGAGTGTCAAACTGTGTTAATTCTACAGTATAGATGCACCACTGGTTCCATAAACCTTTTGAGTTTCTGAGACAGGTGTGAAAGTGAACCTGATCTGGAGGAACCCCAGTCTTTTCGAACCATCTTTCCCCTTTGCTGCCTTTTAAAATCTTTGTTCTCTGCTTAGTGAGCTATTGTAATAAACAGTTGTAGAGGAGGAATGCGACTACATTGTAGAATGAATGCAGTTTAACACCACTTGAATCTGCCAAGGAACAGTGCTACAGAATCATGGGAATCATAATTTTACAAAGTCCTAAGTCTGCTAGGAAAGGCAAGATTTCTCTTCCTGCCTTTCTGTTGGGTCAGTAGAATTGTTATCAAGTCACGGCTACCCCTATATTATGCTTTGGTTAGACCACACTTGGAATATTGTGTCCAATTCTGGGCACCACAATTCAAGAGAGATATTGACAAGCTGGAATGTGTCCAGAGGAGAGCGACTAAAATGATCAAGGGTCTGGAGAACAAGCCCTATGAGGAGCAGCTTAAGGAGCTGGGCATGTTTAGCCTGAAGAAGAGAAGGCTGAGAGAGGATATGATAGCCATGTATAAATATGTGAGAGGAAGCCACAGGGAGGAAGGAGCAAGCTTGTTTTCTGCTTCCCTGGAGACTAGGACGCGGAACAATGGCTTCAAACTACAAGAGAGGAGATTCCATCTGAACACGAGGAAGAACTTCCTGACCATGAGAGCCGTTCAGCAGTGGAACTCTCTGCCCCGGAGTGTGGTGAAGGCTCATTCTTTGGTAGCTTTTAAACAGAGGCTGGATGGCCATCTGTCGGGGGTGATTTGAATGCAATATTCCTGCTTCTTGGCAGAATGGGGTTGGACTGGATGGCCCATGAGGTCTCTTCCAACTCTTTGATTCTATGATTCTATGATTCTAACCACCCCTCTGCAAGGATCCATAATTCACCAAGGGTTCAGAAATAAATATATGATTTTTCATCTTTGGAAAAGACTTGTGCAAGTTCTAAGCATTAGAAGATCAAGAAGATCAAGACTCAATCATAACAGCTACAAGGGTTGAATGAAAAGTAATGCCTCCATCTTCGTAACTCCTCAACCGATGACAGGACTGGTATGTCGCAGGTACTGGCTTATTCAGTAGACTCTTCTCTAGTGTTCAATTTTGGCAGCAAGCCTTAGCATTGAACAATCGTGTTGTTAAAGTGCGAAGTATGGAACCTTGTGCAGACGGTCGGTCAGTGCAACTTAAGCA